>NC_056765.1:11035000-11335000 GCF_018687715.1 Carya illinoinensis
CTTGTGGCCAAGATTACATCTATTCGATTATTACTTGCTGTAGCTGCAGTCAAACAGTGGCATCTCCATCAACTAGATATAAATAATGCATTTTTGCATGGTGATTTACATGAAAAGGTATACATGGAATTGCCTCCTGGATTGACTGTCCAAGGAGAACAGAAAGTTTGTCGACTTCTAAAGAGTCTCTATGGCTTAAAGCAGACTTCTAGGCAATGGTTTGCCAAGCTATCCAATGCTCTTATTTCTTATGGATTTGTTCAGGGTAATTTTGACTGTTCTTTGTTCATTAAGAAATCTGAGAGTTCTTTTATGGCCCTATTAGTCTATGTGGATGATGTGCTATTGGCAAGTGATAGCATTCTGGAAATAGAAAGGTTGAAGACCTTTTTAGATGAAAAGTTCACTATTAAAGACTTAGGACAGTTGAAATACTTTCTTGGCTTGGAAGTTGCAAGGTCCAAAAATGGTATCTCATTATGCCAAAGAAAGTATATACTTAACATACTTGAAGACATTGGTTTAACTGGATCAAAACCTGCTGCCTTTCCTATGGAATCTACCCTCAAGTTATCAGCAAATGATACCAACTTATATGAAGATCCATCAAGTTATCGAAGACTTATTGGCAGATTACTTTACTTAACTCTCATTAGGCCTGACTTAGCCTATTCTGTCCAAGTGCTCAGCCAGTTTTTAGCAAAACCTGCTGTCAGCCACCATCAAGCAGCCATTCGAGTATTGAGGTATCTAAAGGCTACACCAGGGCAAGGTCTTTTCTTTCCATCCTCATCAGATCTACAACTAAAGGGTTTTTTAGATAGTGATTGGGCAGATTGTGTAGATACTAGAAGAAGTGTCACTGGTTTTGTAATTTTTCTTGGCAACTCATTGATTTTATGGAAATCAAATAAACAAGTTACAATCAGTTGATCATCTGCAGAGGTAGAGTACCGAGCCCTTACAACTACAACATGTGAAATTCAATGGCTTTTGTATGCCTTACAAGACTTGGATATCAATCATTCACAGTCAGCCTTGCTATATACTAACTGTAAATCAACAATGTCCATAGCCACAAATCCAGTTCAGCATGAGAGAACAAAGCATATCCAGATTGATTGTCATCTTATTAGAGAAAAATTGCTGCAGCATGTTCTTAAACTCTTCCATATTCCATCAAGATTTTAGCTAGCAGACATATTTACAAAGCCTCTCGGATATTTACTTTTTCATCATAATCTTCGCAAGATGAACATTATTAACATCCATGTTCATCTTGAGGGGGGGTGTTGGAGTCTTCCATCTCATATTGAAAGCATGGAATTAAAAATAAAAGAAGAAAGGCTTAAAATAGAAAGAAAGTTAGAAGAGGAGAGTTAGTTATTCTGTTATTGTACTATTGATGTATTATAAATAGGACTTAAGTCTGATATAAAATTCATTGATTACAGTTTCAATAGTTTTACCAAGATCCTTTTGCCTCCTCTGTTTTCTATATTTTTCATTCAACAAATTCATATTCATTCACCTAGTTCAGATTAATTTGATTCTCAACACCACTCTCCCCTTCTGTCTAGTTTTCATCGAATGCAACACTTCATAAGCAACTATTATGTTATCAGTTATTAGGAAAAATTCTACTTGCAATCGCCTGAGAGAATCACCGTATAATTGGTATCAAACGACCGTATTTTATCATTTCTGCTCTCCCTCTCGAAGAACTACTCTCTATCTTCCCACAGAATAATACTAAGTTCTGCTTGGCCACTAAGAATTCTCATATGAGAATTTTGAATTTTAAGATTAAATATTAGAATATTATATTTTAATATTATTATTGTATTGGTATTTAAAAAAGTTAAGAAAAAATTAAATTGTTTATTATATTTTGTATGTGGATTTGAAAAAGTTGTAATGATGAGATGAAAATTTTATGTTTGAGATAAAAATTTCTTGTGGCCAAACACAACCTAAGTCCTAGAATTTGTTTCACAACAAGTGTCACAAAACTCAACAACTTAAAATTTTGTAGATGTTTACTTGATATCAATTAGAATAGCTCCTTGTGCTGACAAATTCTCATCACTACCATTCAGTTACAATGGTTTGTGAATCACTTTAAATTATGAACATTTGAATGCCCATAGGAGAAATAAATTCCAAATCCTTGAGAATGGCAAGAGTTTCTATTGTTTCAACATCATAAACTCCCTTCATCACATTGCACATGAACATCATCTATGAACATGAACATAATCATACCTATTAAACAAAGAAATACATCATCTATGAAAATCAGATGTCTTTTTTCAGTTCAGATTGAATAATATATCAATATGAAAAATATTTTTATGAATGTAACTAATATTTTCTGTTGTTATTGTATGCATTTGCCGAGTTTTACATCGTTATTAGTTAAAAAAAATACTTGAAATTGGGTATTCATATATTGTAAATTTTATGATACGTTTATTCTTAAAATTATACTTTTTAATTATATTATTTTAAGATTTCACTAAATGAATCAGGCATAAGATTAAGGTGGGGTTTGGATACTAAGTTGAGATGAGATGAGTTGATATGGTTTATGAATAATAGTGAGATTATTGAGTTGAGATAAGATAAGATGATATGATTTTATGTGTGTTTGGATTAGAGGTGAAATGAGATGGTTTTAACTTTTTTGAGATTTGAGGGTTGTTGGTTCCACCAATGATTGCATAGTATTTATAATAATTTAAGTATTATTTTTAAATAAAATTTAATAGATAATTAGTAAATAAGAAAATATATACTTATAAAAATAAAATAAAATATGCAACCAAAAAAGCTGAAAAATATATTACTCAACAATGTCAGCATCCTTTGTAAATTGAAAAAGCTGCATTCGTCTAAAAAGCAAAATAAAGAAAGACGTTAATTTGTCTTTTGTGAAAATAGATGAAACATTCTTTGTTAGCATTTAGTTATGAAGATAATATTCTTATCGTACAAGAAGAGTTGTATCCAAACCCAGCCTAAAAGGTTTTATCAATTAAGTTTTTTTTTTTTCCTTAAAATAACCTTCCTCATTATATTGACTAGCCACTAGTACAAAGTTTATCCTAAATGATAAAACTAATCATCTCCTTAAGTATACATTCAATCCACATACATTCATTAATTACATTTTCCTATCATTTTGTTTATAGCCCCTCCAGAATCTTACCATTATTGCTGTCATTTCTTTACACAATCTCTTTGGCAATTTCAAGACATTCATATGATAGTTAGGGATTGCTTGAGTTACTGCTTTCAATAATATTTTCTTTCCAGCATGAGATAAAAACTTATTTTTCCAATTGTTTACCTTCTACCAAACTCTATCTTTTATTCCTATAAAGGAGTTGTATTTAGGTATTCCCACCATCACTAGCAAGTCTAAGTACTTTTCACAATCAGATGGTACTCTAGCCCCATTTCTTGTACAATTCTGTTCTTGACTGCCAGCTTCACATTTGGACTAAAGAACGTAGTAGTCTTTTGTTTATTTAGGCTTTGACCGGATGCCATTTCATAAAACTCAAGAATTCCACATATCTTTTTACATTCAACCCAATTAACTCTTCCAAAAATGATGCAGTTGTCAGCAAAGAGAAGATGGGTGATTTTTGTGCCACCCACAACTGATACCCATTTTAGTTCATTTTTTAAGACAACCTCATTTATCAATGTACTTAAGCCTTTTGCACACAGAAGGAATAAGTAAGGAGACAATTGATCTCCTTATCTTAAACCCCTTGTTGGAAAGATAGTGTCCCCATGACAACAATTAATCAAAATTGCATACAAAACTGAAGTCACACATCCCATAATTGGATTGATCCATCTTTCCCCAAACCCAACCTCTCCATTACTGCTTTCAAAAAGGGTTATCCCCTATCGAATTAAAGAACTTTGATGGAAATACTCAAATGAGTAAACTGGACTTTTAATCAAGCATGTTTTTGGATCCAAATACATAATTTGCCTCTAGGTTTCATGAGCTAGGGGATGAGTGAACAGATTGGTGGTACGATTAGAAAGGTCATAGAGGTTGATGTGCAAGAAGAAAGTTTGGCATGGGAGAGGATGTTAAGAGTTAAAGTAGAATGTGAGCTCAAAAAGCTGTTGGCTAGGGGGGAAGAGTGACGATGGGAGGGGATCGATTCTGGATCCCTTTCCAATATGAGAAACTACCAAAAATCTAATTTAGTTGTGAGAGGATTGTGCATGACACCTAGGAATATATGAAGGAATGATTAGGTGAGAAACAATATGGTCCATGGCTAAGAGCAATCGTTGATAATTGAAGAAGGCCATTGATGAAAGGGAACTATAGGCAGGGTACTGAAGGCGAATATAGTTATGATGGTATGAATTCATTTGGTGGTCAAAGGGAGAACTCGGGGGAAGATGATGGAGTGAAGGTGATGCAAAGTGAAGTAGGGGTGAGGGAGAAAAGAAAGGGCAATGAAAGGGAATTGGTGGTAGGGTGAGGGGAAAGAAGCAGAGAAGGGTGGGGATCTTATTGGGATCGAGAGAGTGGAAGGGAGTGAGGAGGTTTGCAATGTATATGTTTGTAGTATGGTCACTTTAAACACAAAGGTATTGTTAATTACGGATATCCAAGGAGTCGAGAGGGGGGTTGGGTTGAAAGGAAAGGAGGTGGTGATGTAGAGTAGTGACTAGAGAAGTGTGAAAAAAAGAAAAGAAAAGCAAAAAGAGTAGCTAGAAAAGAAGGGCAAGGGGGAGATCTAGCAGTGGTGAAATATTACTTGTAGCATTGGGAACAAAACGTGCAATGATTGAGAAATAAGGGAAGAATGTGGGGAAGGATGGTGAGAAAAAAGCTAGAAAATCGGAACTAGAAGACAACAATGCATAGGTATGGCAGAGGCTACTAGACATCCTCACCGGGTATTATGAATCTAATAAATTGAAACTGTCGAGGGTTTGGAAATTTTCGGACAGTTAAAGACTTTTGCCTTATGGTGAAGGAAAAACAGCCCAATCTGGTGCTTGTTATTAAAACTAAGGTGAGGGGGAGGAGGTTATAGGGGTTGAAAAAGAGGTTGAGGATGGAATGGTGTTTTGTGGTGGATCTAGTATTGTTTTGGAAAAAGGAAAAGGAGGTTGAAGTATTAAATTTCTCTCAGTGGCACATTAATGCTTTAATGAGGAATGAAAGATCTAAAAGGGAGTGGTGTTTGACTGGGTTCTATGGACACCCTGAAACTACAAAGAGGAACCAGTCTTGGGATCTGTTGGGCAGATTGAAACCTAAAAATCAATTTGCTTGGTGTGTGGTTAGGGATTTCAACAAGATTGTGTATCAAGAAGAGAAGAGAGAGGGAAGACAGAGGGCTGAATTACAAATGAGCAAATTTCTTGAGACTCTTGTGGGAAACAACCTATCTGATTTAGGGTGTTGTGGTTATCCATTTATTTGGAGTAATTCTTATACAGAAGAGAGGTTGGATAGGTGTGCTGTAAATAATAATTGGAGGGGTATTTTCAAAGAGGTAAGGGTGAAGGGGATAATTGCAAGAACTTCAGATCTTGCTCTACTCTTAGTGACTATGGCTAAATCAAGCCATAAGAGGTATCGAATATCCTTTTCTTTTAAATTTGAAGCTAGCTGGACAACTGAGGAGGATTATGAAGAACTGATGAGGCAGAAGTGGGTTGATAGAGACAAGTAGGTTGATCTTATGTTGAGGGTTCAGAAACTCCTGAAAATATGTGAAGGTAAACTAGGTAATTGGGCTAAAGGGAAAGACGAAAATAGAATGAAGAATATTGATCAGTTAACGAAGAAAATAAAAGATTTGCAAGAAGAAGAGGGGTCTTAAAATAGTGACAAGATAAAAGAAATGAAAAGAGAAGTGAGGGTTCTACTGGAACAGGGAGGTATAAAATGGCAACAAAGAGCGAAAAAGGTGTTGTACAAGTTAATGAATAAGAATACGAAATATTTTCATACATGTGCAAATTAGAGGAGGAGGAGAAACTAGATTATATTAGTGATGGACTCCCAGGCCAAATTGCAGTTGAGCATGAAGGAATAGCGAAAGCTCACAAGTGTCATTATTTTGAAGTTTATAAGACTGCAGAACCTAGAAGAGAGGAGATTGACAGTTGCCTAAAATGGACAGAAGGGTTACTGAGTCTATGAATGGAAAGTTGCACAAGGAATTTTCTAGGGAGGAAATAGAAATGGCTTTAGAGATGATTGGTCCTTTGAAGTCTCCAGGTCAAAATGGATCTGGGGCTAGTTTTTTTTTTAAATACTGGAATACTATTGGAGATGATGTGAGTGAGGCAACCCTTAATTTTCTCAATGGTGGAGGTATGTTACAATCAGTTAATCATACTTTTGTGGCTTTAATTCCTAAGATGAAAGAGCCTAAAACTGTCAATGATTATAGGCCAATTAGGTTGTACAACGTAATGTATAAGATTATTGCTAAAACCTTAGCAAATAGATTGAGAGGGGTGCTGAATGAGGTGGTGTTATAATTATGTCCAGAGAATAACGCGGTAGTTGTAGCACAGTTTTAGAGTATCGATTTCACATAGAGATAATTTAAAAGAATAGTAGAAAGAACAAAGAAACTAAAAAAAATATTAAATAAATAATGGAGAATAAAAATTAATTTTAACTGTAAATTAAACTGAAGTAAAGTGATTGACGGAAAAAATACTCAAATTTATCGAACAGTAGAGCGTCAAAATCCCTTGCACAAATCCAGTATTTTAATTATTCTGAATTCATTGGATAACTCAATTAGGAACTCAATTCTCGAAATTCCTAATTGGAAAGTATATTTTTATAAACCAAAATTAAATCAAATGTAATCTTTTGAAAAATCATTCACCACTTTTAAAATACGTAAATTATTATCCATATTGAGAAAATCTAACGACGATAATATACTCAGACAGCGATATCGCAGTAAAAAACCAAATCAATATAGATAAATAATTGATTCAAACATAATCAAAGAACTAATCCATTCAATACAAAAAGTATGACTGAATCCATAAATTGAATAAATTTTATGATTATTCGAAAAAGAAATTATCAACAATGAATTAAGAATGATAAAACAAAAGAGTTTTAACAATTGAAAATTAAATACATGAATTAAAAATAAATTAGAAATATCATATAATGTGCAAGTTCATCTCTAACCCTACTTGAGAATTTAGTTATCCAAAAATATAATAGATAACAAGAATCTCTAGAGAAAGATGAAGCGAATAGTAGTCATGAAATTGATTTTCTCCTCTATTCAAATTTGCCTCTTGTGCCTCTCTTCCTCCTTATTTCGTACTAATGATATACTTATATAGGGTATGAAAGAAACCCTAATATTTTCATAAAAAAAATTGCCTAATTTTAGGATTAATCTTGGCAGTCACGTACGTGCTTCAGGAGTTTGAATTTGGAAATCCTTATTAGAAACAAATATATAGCCATTTAAGGTAGCTTTTTAATGCATTAAGAATAGCATCAATCCGATATCTGAGTAAAAAATTATGGTCAAAATATTAAAGTATATCCAAATTATCTCTTAGCAAATTTCAGATTTGGACTTCTTGCAATTTTCTTTTGTATTTTTTTTCTTGATCCAAATTGTTCTCAAATACTATGAAGCTCCTCCTTTGAAATTGACTGGGTTTTGACTTGACTTGCTCTTTTATAAACTCATTGCTAGTCCCTAACAATTTTTATGTCCAAAACAATGAAAGTAACCAAAGAAAATCACACGTAAAGGCTATCAAGTCACACTTTTCAGAATCACATATCAAAACAATTTAAGGAATCAAATAACCCATCAAGATCAATCCACCTATAGCAATCCATTGAATGCGTGTGTGTTCTCCAAGCCATAACCATCTTACCACTAACGTTGACACATGCAACATCAAGAACGTTTCAAGCAAAATGTTCAATTCCATAACTCATGAGTATAATAGTGTTTCATGCAAGGGCTCTATATATGGAGTTGACAATGGTTGTACACACACTCTCATGAAAATTTAGGTAATTATGTATAAGTAACAAGCAAACATTGATCTTATGATAAGAATACTAACAAATGAGATTTCCACTAGTCTTTTTAGCAAGTTACTTAGGATCAGAACAGTCAACATAAAAGATTCTAACGTGGCTTGGGATCGGGGCTATATGAAAAAAAATTATGAAAAGGGATTCAAAAACTTCTAAATACATACAAAGGAAATTTTATTAAATATCTCAATAGACCACACTTGTGACGCCCCCAAAATCCCCATGCCCGAACACGGGGAATTCGAGACGTCCGGATGGTGACAACCCGGATCACCATCCTATCGACGGGTGCCAAGTGTGTGCAAAGGCAACAAATGTGCACAAGAAAAACGCAGCGGATAACGAAAGTCATATAACTAAGTACCAGAATTTTTCTTAACATAATACAAGCTATTTAAAACGTACATAGATAAAATATTACAAAACACAAATACAGTTTTAAACAAATAAAAAGATAACATCTGCAACCCGGCAGAGCCGCATCCTCGGGCTCAGCCTCCTCCTCTTCATCCTCTAACTCTGCACCAAAAGCTACGGAACCACGAATGGTACCGCAGGTAAGTAAAACCCAAACACTACCAGATAAAAACACATATAACTCAAACAAGATGCATGAATCATGCCCAATGCACAAAGCCCATAAAACACAGTTTTCCACACACTCCAAAAAAAACCCATTTGGCCCAAAAACACATCCTTTCCGAAAAAACACGCCAAAGGTCACATTTGGCCCAATATCTCGCCGGAAGTCCATCCGGCCCAATATCTCGCCAGAAGTCCATCTGGCCCACGCCAAAAGTCCCATTTGGCCTCACAAACCATTATCCAATTTTTAACCGTATGCACCATGACCTCCCCTAGGGGTCATCCGCACACCCTGGCTCCAGTGTCACACCGCAGAGTACCACCACGCATGTGACACCTAACAAGCGATGCCCAGTTCCGCGCCCCGCGCGTGCGTAGCCAAGCATCCTCTAGCCCTCGCCAGCAAAGGGCCACGGAGTCGGTGAGTAGGGCGATGCCCGGTTCCGCGCCCGGCGCGTTCGTAGCCAAGCATCCCCTAGCCCCGCTCCCGTCATCTCTCTCGACAACTCAGGGGACATCACTCAGTTTATTCCGCTCCCGAGTGACCAGAGGAGCTCCACCGAGATAATAACCCATCCCGGCTTGGGCTCGTGATACACACGCACCCGTAAAACCACTCACGCCAATACACAGGCTTTTCACACAAATCCCACAAACACATGTGCATGCACCATGAAATGCCATATCAATGCATAATAAAATAATCCAACAACATAAATCAATAAAACAGACAACTCCGTCCTCCATCCATCCGACCCCCGAAACTCCTCGGACTCAGTCCGGAATCAACAACCAACAACAACTATTTATTGAATGAGCAATATATATTTAAATCTGTAAATAGGGTTTGGAAAATACTTACAGCGCTATACGGTATTTTTAGAAAGCTCGCGGCGTTGCAAACGGCGGAGGAAAAGCAACGTAACAGTGTAATTTACACTGTGTCCGTGGGTAATAAATTACCCATTTTTGAACGGGGACAAACCAGGGCTTAGGATTGATAGGGAATGGTTTAGGGATGATTGTGAAGCTATTGGAAGTGGTGGTTGGCCGTGGGTGGCGGCGAAAACGCCGGAAATAGGCCGGAAAACTCAAATCGGAAAGCAAGCTCGTAGGAGCTGTTCCGGTGGTCGTTGGAGGCCGAAAATAGGTGGGTTAGGACGGCAAGGAGTCGGTGATGAAGTGGTGAAGAAATGGTGGCCGGAGGTGGAGAGACGGCGGCGGATCGGAGTAAAATCCGTGGGGAAAGAAATGGCTCTTCCGGCCAAACGGCCGGCCGGATGGGGGAGATATTTGGTGGGAAGGTGCGCCGGAGGGAGGGGGTTCGAACGAGACCGGCGGCGAGCCAAACGGTGGCCGGACGGCGGCGGTCTGGGCAGAAAACAGTTCCGGCGACAGGGGCAAAAACAGAGCAGGTGCAGCCACTTCCGGCGGCTCTCGAAAGCAAACGGCTGGTCCGATGGCTCTGAAAATTGGTGGGGATGATCTATGGTGGAAGGGGAAGAGAATGGTGGTGACGGTGCATCAAACGGTGGCCGGACGGCGGAGAACCGGCCGGTCAAAGGGGCAGCGACGGGATGGAGAGAAAAAGGGGCTGCTGCGTACGCGGGAGAGGAGGAAGAAGAAAGAAGAAGAAAGAAAAAAAAAAGAAAAAGAAAGAAAAAGAAGGAAAAGGAAAAAGAAAAAGGAAAAAGAGAAAAGAAAAAGAAAAGATGAGGGAAAAGAAATGAGGTCCAGTCCTCACTCCGGAAACCAAAACTGATCCGCCGAAAACGATTTTAAAAACCGTAAAACGACTAAATAAAATAAACACATCAAATAAATTAAAAACCAATTTAAAACACATTAATTCAAAATAAATAAACTAATATATTAATTAAATTAAAAACAACCCTTCAGTGAAAATACACGTAAAAGCGGGTCATCACAACACTTCTCAGTTGATGTACTCTCCAACTTTTCAGATCATTAAATAATAATGATTTTCCTTCTTCTTCTTCTTCTTCTCTTTTTTTCCAACAATTTGATGGACAAATACATATCACTTTGGTATTCTTTCCATTTCTACTATTTTTTTTTTCTTTCAGAACTTACTCAATTGAACACTTTGTAACTTGTACTCTTTTTTTTTTTTGTCTTCTTCTTCTTCTTCTCTTTAATTAAAAATGATAAAATAAAAAAAGAAAATGTAAATTCCACACCTAATATATACTTGGAAGTAAAAAAGATAGAAAAATTAATGTATAGGTTATACTCTAATGTGGAGAGGTATGGATGATATGGGCATATGAAAAGAAAAAGTTACATGTGTTTATTGGCTCAAAGTTGGCTACTAGGGGTCTATGATGGAAAGGGTTAGCTTGAAAGACTCAAACGTTGATCCTAAGTTGACATTCGTCATATCCGTAGTATATCTACCATTTTACTACAAACCAGGTAATGATATTCTCAAAAGAAGTGCCCAATTCAACATATCAATAAACGTTTATCACAATTTACTGCATTTATATACTCTCAATTCTCTCCAAACTCACATGAAAACTTAAGCAAAATAGTTCTCTAACTATATGTGTCAAACCACCATCTTACCACAAAGTTTAGATGAGTGGATTAAGGGTTTTGTAAATGCTTCAGCAAAACTAATTATGGTGGATTTGGTGAATTTACGAAGATGGTTATGAACGAAAATACACATGTGAAAATGATGTATATGTGATGCAAATTAAAAAAATTGACACATGAAAATATGGTACAGAGTTCTAACAAGTATTTTAAATACTGAATTTGCACCACCACCTCCAACTTAAATGAAACATTGTCCTCAATGTTTAAAAATTAAAATTGAATGGAGAGTAACTAAAAATGGTAGAATACACCCGATGAGTGACGTGAGTAGCTCGTTAAGCACTAAAGATGGTAACCTGAATTGACAGAATAAAACTAACCTACAAACAAAGACAAAGAAAACAACAGCAAACAAAAAGAAAAAGAAAGAAAATAAGAGAAAATAAAAATAAAACAAAGAAAAATAAAATAAATGAAGAAAAACATACCTGGGTGGTGTGGTTAAGGTTGATAAACTGGATCTACAAGTGGAATGTCTTTCACTTTCGAAACTTGCCTATCAATTAATACTTTAAGTCGTTGACCATTTACTTTAAAAATCCGACCATCCTTAGGATCTTCTATTTCTACCGCTCTATTTACAAAAACATTATTTACTACAAAAGGGCCAATTCACCTAGACCGAAATTTTCCTAGGTGCTTATGGAGTCTAGAACCATATAAGAACACTTGATCATTAGGCTTAAACGTTTTTCTCAAAATATTTTTATCATGAAACGCTTTAATTTTAGCCTTATAGATTCTAGAGTTCTAATAAGCATCATTTCTCAACTTTTCTAACTTGGTCAACTGAAATTTTCTAAATTTACCTGCTTCTCCCATGTCAAAATTGAAATGCTTGATAGCCTAATAAGCTCGATGCTCGAGTTCCACAGGTAAATAGCAAGACTTCCCCAAAAAAAGCCTATAAGATGACATGCCTAAAGGAGTTTTGAAAGTTGTACGGTAGGCCCAAAATGCATCAATTAGTCTTAATACCAATCTTTGTGATCCGGGTTGACCGTTTTTTCTAAAATTTGCTTAATTTTCCTGTTTGCAAGTTTTACCTGTCCACTTATCTGGGGGTGGTAGGCAGTAGAGATCTTATGTACTACCCTATATTTTTTTATCAAAACTTTAAAAATGTATACCCTAATTACTAATGATAGCACGTGGTGTACCAAATCAAGATAACACATTCTCTTTGAGAAATTTAATTACCGTCTTATTATCATTGCTCTTGTAAGCTGCTACTTCTATCCATTTTGATACATAATCTACTGTCACAATAATATATTGATATTTGAAAGAAGGATGAAATGGTTCCATAAAATCAATGCCCCAACAATCAAAAATTTCAATCACTAAAATTAGATTTAAGGGCATCATATTACGACAAGATATAACTCCTAACTTTTGATACTTTTCACATGAGCGACAATAGATATTTACATCGTTAAATATGGTGGGCCAATAAAATCCACACTACAGAATTTTTGCAGTTGTTTTCTTCATTTAAAAGTGGCCCCCACAAGTTTAAGAGTGACAAAATTTCAAGACGCTAGCAATCTCTTCATCAGGGATGTAACGCCTTAAAATTTGGTCAGAGCAGTATTTGTAAAGAAAATGATTATCCTAATAGAAATTACGTACCTCAGTTATGAACTTCCTCTTGTCCAAAGCGCTTCAATCTACTGGTATCTTACTTGCAGTCAAATAATTTATAATATGAGCAAACCATGGTAGAGAAGTAATAGATATTAAATGTTCATCTATAAAATCATCTCTGATTGGCAGGTGGTCAGAGGTGTTCTCAAATATGAGTATCGATATATGGTTAACCACTACGTTTTCCACTCCTTTCTTGTCTTTGATGGTGATGTCAAATTCCTGCAAAAGTAAAATCCATCGTATTAATCGTACCTTAGCATCCTTCTTTGTAATAAGGTACTTAAGAGATGCATGATCTGTAAAAATAACAATAGAAGAGCCAATTAAGTAAGCACGAAACTTATCCAAAACAAACACTACAGCTAACAACTCTTTTTCAGTAGTAGAGTAATTCATCTGAGCACTATTTAGAGTTCTATTAGCATAGTAAATAATGAAAGTCGTTTCCTCCCTTCGCTGTCCAAGTACAGTACCTACAGCAGAATAACTTGCATCACACATAATCTCAAAAGGTAAAGTCCAATTAGGTGGCTGCATTATGGGTGTTGAAGTAAGCTTGCCAATTAGCGTTTAAAGGCCTCTTGAAAATCTTGTATCCACTCAAATGGGGTATCTTTAGTTAGGAGGTCACATGGTGGTCTAGATATGATGAAAAAATTCTGTATGAGCTTCCTATAAAAGCCCACATGACCAAGAAAGCATCTCACATCCTTTACTATCATAGGTGGAGGCAACTTAGAGATTAATTCAATCTTAAATTGATCAACCTCTATCCCCCTAGAAGAAATAATATGCCCTAAGATAATATCTGAAGGTACTATATAGTGACATTTTTTCTAATTCAAAACCAATTCCTTTTCCTCACAACGAGTCAACACCCTCTCTAAATTCAATAAGCATGCATCAAAAGAAGATCTAAAAGCAGTCAAGTCATCCATAAAAACTTTCATGCAATTTTCTACCATGTCACTAAAAATGCTCATTATGCAAAGTTGAAAAGTAGTTGGTGCATTACACAATCCAAATGGCATTCTACAAAAAGCATAAGTACTAAAAGGACAAGTGAAAGTGGTTTTATCTTGGTCTTCTAATGTAATTTCAATTTGATAATAACCATAATAACTATTCAATAAATAATAGAAAGGATGACCAGCTACACGCTCAAGAATTTAATCAATAAAATGAAGAGGAAAATGGTCTTTTTGGGTGGCAGCATTCAATTTTCTATAATCAATGCATATCTGCCACCCAGTCACAAGTTTTGTAGGGATTAACTCTCACAGGTCATTCTTCACTGCAGTAACACCTGACTTCTTAGGAACAACCTGTGTAGGATTTACTCATTTACTATCAGCAATATGATATATGATTCCTGCATCTAATAATTTCAGCATTTCATTCTTCATCACTTCTTTCATAGTAGGATTAAGCCTACGTTGGGAGTCTTTACGATGGCTTCTAAATTAATTTTATTAGAACAGATTAAGGAACTAATACCTTTTATATCAGTAATGCTCTAACCTAAGGCACTTATGCTCACTTAGGGTCTGAATTAATTTCTCACCTTGAGACTCAGACAATTTAGATGAGATAATAACTGGAAAAGCATCACCTGAATGAAGGAAAGATGCTTTAAACCCTTTTAAACCCTTAGGTAGAGGCTTCAATTCAACTTTGGGTGCTTCCACACTGGACGGAATTTGTTTTTCACTTTTCTCATGCAACTCTTCAAACGTTGGTTGCCATGCCCGAGTGCTATAATCCTGAGTTTTATAAAAAAATAGTACAAATATCAACTAAATCAGATGAATCACTGATAGAATTAAACTCAAAATTAATAAGAAAATACTCAAGGGGATCAAAATCATGAGCTAAAGAAACTCTCATATCCATGAGTGAGTCAATCATGTATGTCTGCTGGCTCTCGTCATCGTCTTCTGGCTGTTTTCCAATATGGAAGATATTCACCTAGAGAGTCATGTTTCCAAAAGAAAGTTTCATGAGCCTATTCCTGCAATTAATAAGTGCATTAGCAGTGGTAAGGAAAGACTTAGCTAAAATCACAGGAATTTTAGAAGTAGTATCAACAACAGAATTAGTGTCAAGGATTAGGAAATCAACATGATAATAAAATTTATTAATTTGAATTAGAACATCTTTTATCAAACTTGGAGTACTTTGACTGAACGATCAGCCAATTGCAATGTCACAGTGATTGGTTTGATTTCTCCCAACCCTAACTGCAAATAAATAGAATATAACATTAGATTCATTTTAGCTCCTAAATCTAGCAAAATTTGCCCAAACTCATGATTTTTAATGCTGCACGTAATGGTTAGGCAACCAGGATCCTTGTACTTGAGAGAAATTTGTTGCTCAATTAGAGCACTAACTTGCTCTGTCATGAACCTGTCTTCTTCACATGGTACTTTCTCTTAACTGTATACAAATTTTTAATAACTTTTGCATAAGTAAGAACTCGTTTAATAACATGTAAAAGAGGGAGGTTAATTTTTACCTGCTTGAAGTTCTCCAAGATTTCATTGTTAGGATCAAAAGTTCGCTTATTCAATTTTAAAGTTTGAGAAAATGGTACCTTAACTGGATTCTTTATTGCTTCGGCTTCTTTGGGCAACTCAGCACCACCATTGCTTTGATCCTCTTCCACATCATCTGATTTGTTCGTTGTTAGAATGTGTAATAACTTACCACTTTGTGTCACAATGGCATTCACATCTTTTAGATTCTCTTGTGCCATGTGTTGACCCTAGGGTATGGATTGAGTTTGAGAAAGGAACTTACTTCGCTCATTCACACTCAAGGAGCTCATTAATTTGGACACTTGACTCTTTATCTCATTTTTTTCTTCAACAATATGCGTAATCAAAGATTCAAACTTTTGGTTAGTCTTACCCTATGAAAAGCATGCAAAGTGTCTTTTAAAGGACTCCTAGAAGATAAAGGTGCATGATATGGTGCAAGATATGATCTAGGGAGTTGTGCAGGTGGCTGATTTTCAGACTTTCAGCTAAAATTGGGGTGATTACGCCACCCCGGATTATAGGTATTAGAAAAAGGTGTAAAAGGCTTCTCGTACATACCTAAGGCATTACATTATTCCTCATACTTCCCCCTCATCTCAGTAAATGTGGGACACTCTTGGACAAGGTAATCTACCCCGCCACACACAAAATATGGTCCAAAAGACTCTGCATGATTAGCCACGTGTGTTGGCTTTAAGTCTTTATTCTTAACACCTTTATCTCCCTAATGGGCATCTCAACTTTAGTCTTTAGGTTATCATCTTCCCTGAGATGGTAAATTCCACCACCATTTAGGTTTCCTGCAGGTCGTGACCTATTTGTGCTCTCAATAGCACTAGCTCCAGTCCAAGTGTGAGCTTTTTTAGCAAGCTCATTGAGGTATTTTATGGCCTCATCAAGATCTTTATGTAAGAACTCACCATTACACATCATCTTAAAAAATTGACGCTTTCTAGGTATAAGTCCCTCATAGTCTTTTTAAAGTATTGGTCTTATATTGGGGAAAGTATTTATTAAAGAAGACCCAAGTCATCTCATTCCATAACTCAATAGATCGTGGTCTCAATGAGTATAGCCAACTCTTAGCTCTATTCTTCAATGAGAAAGAAAAGAACTTAAATCTCACAATGTCATCAGTTACATTTTGACTATGAAAAGTCGCAACTTCCTCAAAGTCCTTAATGTGCACATATGGATTTTCATTTTCCAAGCCATGAAAAGTAGAGAGTAACTGTATCATCCCTGTTTTAAAATTCAATTGACGAGTATTAGTTATAAACATGATGCATGATGGTATGGCTGTGTGTGTAGGGTGGAGGTAATCCTGAAAGGTCCTAGTGGGTTGATTTCCGTGTTCACTCATTTTCTTAGAATTAGAAAAATTATCAAACAAATGATTAGAAAAATTCGACTCTGACTCTGACGCTAACACAAGTCTACAAGCAAATTGACCCAAAGCATCTCTATATCTATGCATGCAAGGTAGAGGAAAATGCAACATTAAAAAAAAACTACAAAAAGAAAAAGAAAATAAAATAAATATGCAACAAGCTAAAAGAGGGAACAAAGTTACCGCATTTACAAACTGCTAAAAAGAAAAACCAACTCACAATTCTTCTACCATCTCCTCTGTAACAATGCCAAAATTTGATTACGCCCAAAGAATAACGCGGTAGTTGTAGCACAACTTTAGGGTGTCGATTCAACAGAAAGACAATTTAAAAGAATAGCAGAAGGAAAAAAGAAACTAAACAAAAATATTAAATAAGTAATTGAGAACAAAAATTAATTTTAACTGTAAATTTAAGTGAAGTAAAGTGATTAACGGAAAAAGTGCTCAAATTTAACGAACAGTAGAACGTCTGGAATTCTTTACACAAATCCGGTATTTTAATTATTCTTAATTTATTGGATAACTCAATTAGGAATTCAATTGCCGAAATTTCTAATAAGAAAGTATAGATTTATAAATTAAAATTAAATCAAATGTAATCCTTTAAAAAATCATTCATCACTTTTAAAATACGTAAATTACTATCTCTATTGAGAAACTCCAATGACGATAATATATTTAGGGAGTGATATTGCAGCAAAGAACTAAATCAATATAGATAAATAATTGATCCAAACGTAATCAAAGAGCTAATCCATTCAATAGAAAAAGCATGACTGAATCCATAAACAGAATAAATTATATGATTATTCGGAAAAGAAATCATCAACAATGAATTGAGAATGATAAAATAAAAGAGTTTTAGCAATTAAAAATCAAATACATGAATTAAAAATAAATTAAAAATACCATCTAATATGTAAGTTCATCCTTATCCCTACTTGAGAATTTAGTTACCCATAAATATAATAGACAACAAGAATCTTCAAAAAAAGATGAAGCGAACGATGGCCATGGAAGTGATTTTCTCCTCTTTTCAAATTTACCTCTTATGCCTCTCTTCCTCCCTATTTCGTGCTAATGATATGTTTATATAGGATAGGAAAGAACTCCTAATATTTTTTTTAATTTTTGCATAAAAAATCGCCTAAATTTTAGGACTCATCTTGGCAGCTATGTACGTGTTTCAGGAGTTCGAATTTGAAAATTCTTATTAGAAACAAATTTATAGCGGGCCCTTTAAAGTAGCTTTCTAATGCATTAAGAATCACATCAATCCGATATTTGAGTAAAAAGTTACGGTCAAAATATTAAAGTATGTCCAAACAGTATCCTAACAAATTTCGGACTTGAACTTCTTGCAGTTTCATTTCGTAATTTTTTTCTTGATCTAAATTGCTCTCAAATCCCATGAATCCCTTCCTTTAAATTTGATTGGGTCTTGACTTACTCTTTTATAAACTCTAAAATTAAACATAAAAAAATTATTTAGGAGTATTCCAACATAAATAAAAATTTAATTTAAGAATACACATTAATTCATATAATATCTATTTATATTTTAGTATTTTAATTCAATAATAAACTATTTAGAATGCAATTTTAAGCACTCATTATGTCAAAAAGCCAAAATACTTTTATACCTGGGAACTAATAAGTACAAAAATTTTACTTGCAACTGCCCGGGAGAACCACTGTGTAACCGGCGTCCACGTGGAAAATGATTCTACGTGAAAAATGAAAGAATCATAGGTATCAACTTCACCAAAACTTCCTTCGTCTGTCTCTAAATCTAGAGGCAAAGACTACAGGAGCAAGAAATAGAGAGCAGAAAACTACGAGTCCTTACATAAGCAGCATCTACTCAAGGTTTTAAGTGGGACATCTTCTTGTCTGGATCTACGATTTGGTGAGGAATTAAAACCCCAATCAATAAATCTCAAAGGAACTTCCAAGTCAAAATCAACTTAGGTTTGTAAAAATCTTTTTTTACATAGGGAGATGAAGCGAAACAACAAAGTTACCTCCCATTTGTATTGGGTTTGACTGTAAATTTTGATTTTTTAGGCTAAACTTCACTGGCGTCTGTGACCCAGATGAGACTGTCACCTAGCTTTTTGTGAATGCTTCTCTTTTATTCGCATACTTGGCCTTTGTGTGCAAAAAAATTTAAAAAAAAAGATGAAGAAAGGAGAAGAAGCATCTGTAGAGAGAGAGAGAGAGAGAGAGAGAGAGAGAGAGAGAGAGAGAGAGAGAGAGAGAGAGAGAGAGAGAGAGAGAGACGTTGCACATTGTGGGTAGGAGAACTAGATCTGTGGTGGTGATCTAATGAACCAATTGGTGGGTTGCATCTGTGTTGGGCACCGAATTTGTGTTGGGTATTTAAGATCACGCACATGACTACCATGTTGGGTATCAAATCTGCATCGGTGTTTGTTGCCATGGGTTGCATCTGTGTTTGTCGCCATGGGTTGATTTATTTTTCAGGATATTTTGGGGGTCTAGGCATATACATATACCCATTTAATAGAGGATTTTGTAAACAGGTGGAAGATATTAGGATGTGGGGGCATTCCATTCCAGACATTGTTAAGTAGTCTGTTATTCTTGAAATGTTTATGTAATTATAGTAGGCATTATTTTTAATTATAGGAAAACTTCATTAGAAAATTGAGAATTACAACAAATGCTTATCCAACCAAACAACTTGAAAAATATGCATAGGAGTAACTACCCCCATATAGCTACATCATCCACATGTTAAGCATAACAAGCCATGCAATGAGCAGCCTCATTACCTAGTCTATGAATATGTTGGATATGACAAACACTAAATATCTTCACTAAGCATTGTGTTTCCTGCACTAGATGATGTAAGAGTGAGTAGGAATCTGTTGTTGTTTCTTGGAATTCCTTTATCATCATCAAACAATCACTCTCTAGAACAATATAAGAAATTCCCTTCTGTATACAGAATTGGAGACCACTAAACATTGCTAAGAGTTCCACTAGTTAGGTTTTGCAACTTCTTATTTTGCTTTGCTGACAACCATAATAACCTCCCCATTCTGATCTCTTATTATTGCCCCTACCCCTGCCCTCTATTGGTTGAAAAACATGACTCCATCAACATTAATTTGAAAAAACCAAGAGGGGGTTGCCAACTACATTGAGTCTTCAGCTTTCATTTGGAATTAGGCATCTGCTCCTTATAATATGTTTGCACAGACAAAACACGAGCTACAATTTGCTTTGAAATGAGGTCGAATTTCTCATGTATTGTCTTGTTTATCCTAAACTAGAAACCCTAGGCAAGTACAAAGAATAGAACCAAATCTTCTACCATCCCTTTTTCTTTAAGCTCCAGTACAATATCTAAGAAACCCCTTTGTTCCTCATTATCTAGCAAGGCATGCAAGTACCTTCTCCACATGTCTTGGACATAGGGGCAGTATAATAAAGCATGTGAGAGACTCTCTTAATCCTTTCTACAAAAGCAGCATGTAATATCAACATTGACATGTTTTTACAATAAGTATACTTGAGTAAGCAGATAGTTCTTACAGGCCCTCCATGCAGTTATACTTGGTATTCTTGTAATGCTTGCAAATGAATGAAGTTGTTTTAGTTATAAAAATAAAAGAGTAATTATTATTTAATTTGAGAGTAAGGACTCGTCGTACTCATATTTTATTAATATATAACATAGCATTCAAAATAATTATTATATGAATAATTTTAAGATTATTAAGATAATATTGAAATATCATGTGATTGATACACACATTAATAAATATTATAGCTCATCTTATGTGTATGGATATTAATACATACTATGCCTGTTTTGTGTGCAGATCTCTTATTTACCTAAAGTCATAACTAGAATTTAAAAAAGGCTTATACTCGATAGAGTGGTGTTTGTAGGTTGTGTCAAGATCAACGGGTCAAACTTTTAAATTATAATCCGATCCATTTAAAAAATAAGTTATGTCGTGTCTTTTGTATTGATCCATTTAATAATTAATTATAAATAAGTCAACACGACATAAACTCATTTCAACCCATTTCATGCAATGAGTTGAACTAACATGCATAATCTATGTGATTTGATCAACATAATTTCATATAAAAGTTAAAAAATATATTTATTAGTAACCATAATATTTTAAAAAAATAATAATACTACCTACTAGCAAAAAATATTAATATTTTTTAGATTTTAACTTATAATACAACTTTTATTACAAATCCAACAATATTAATATGATCATAGGTTAGAGTTAGAATCCCGACAATAGCAACGTAAACATATTGAAAAATATTAACATCATAATTCAATAATAATTTTGAAATAAAATTGAAACGGGATATTTTTTGTTAATTTCAAATTAAGCGGATTGATTCGTTTATTATTCAAGTTTTAATGAATCAACTTATTTTGATTTGAATTTATTTATATTAAGTTTAAACTAATTAAATTCGTATTATGTTGATGTTAAATATACAAATTCTGTCACTTATTGCCAATTTGCCACCTCTAAGTATATGTTTGAGATTGTGGTAAGAAATATAATTTATAGTTTTAAGGTTTATAACTTATAATTTAAATAATAAGTTCTATACTTCAAAAATTGTTTATTGTTTGATAAACATGTATATAAAACACTTTTAAAATTAATTATATTAAGTTTTTAAAAATATAAAATTATCTATTCAAACTTTTTGATAAAAGTTTCAATTTAGTATTTTTTAAAAATGTAGATTTTCAATTTTTTTAAATAATTATAATACTTTTTATAAATTTATTAAATATATTTTTTTTAAAAAATAATTTTTAAATTTTCTATCTCAATTCTAAACAGGCCATATGGATATAAGGATAATAGCGTACTATCACGAGCAATAGGCTGAGCTGGCTTTTTATATTGAACTAATTTAGCTCCCAAAAAAGAGAGGGGCGAGAAAAGGTCGCCGGAGTCAACCGAAGGAGATGCTCGCTGCCGTCGCTGGTGATCTCAATCACTGCTCAACTACTATACATATTTATTAATTACATACACATAAAAAGGTTCAGCCTTTCCCCCTACTTCCATCGCTTTCAAGCTCCAAGTTGTTGCCCTCGTTCTCGCACGCGCGCTCTTCAATCTCTCCGATCCTCGATCTTCGGGCTCCTTCGTTAACCGGCCCTTTTCTCTGGCGAACCGTTAAGTCAATACTCGGCACATCTCCTGTTCTATGCCTATTCGCGACGCCGTCTTGGCTTAGACTTTGTGAGGTTATATGCTAGTCATCTCTCTTTGATTACATGTTTAAATTTGCAAAAGATTAGTGTTTGTGGTGATTTTTGTTTAATTTTGGTGAAGTGAGTACGACAGAAAGAGAGAGAGGTTTGGAGTGTGTGTGTGTGTATGGGCTATGGCGGAGCCAACATCAGGTGCAGGTGGTACTTGGAAGGAGAGCAAGATATGTAAGATGGTTTTTTCTGTGGTCGGAATCATGTCCACCCTCGTCACCTACGGGATCTTACAGGTTTCATCATTTTTTTTCCTATACTTGTTTTTTTTTTTTTAAATTTATTTTAGTGTTCTCTGTAGATTATAACTTTTGGATTGTTTCTGTTTATATTGTCATCTGTTTATGTTATCATGTGATTAAGTTTGCCAGCGATCATGTGTGCATCTTGCGTTCATTTAAACGTTTATTTCATCTACTAATTTATTGAAATGCTGATTTTACTGGCTAATTCAGATTTGGATAACCTTGAGATTGATGATGAGCTGGTGGAATTGAATCATGTGCTTTCGTTGTATCTCTTGAAGATGGGTGCCATCTTTAATATACTACCTGTGTAGATTGGATACACCCATTTGTGCTTTTTAAAACATCTATTACTCATCTTTAGTAAAAATAAAAAGAATAATTATCGATACTAGGAATGGCAGAAGATTCTGGTGATCAGTTTCGAATAATTAGATTGATGAGCTTTTAGAATCTTAAATTTGAAACGCTCAGATGTTTACGAAACTTTCTTTTTGCCCTTTAGTGGCCATGCTTGAAATTATGTTTGCAAGTCTTTTCAGATGTAAAGCACACATAGCTGTTACCTTTTTTTTTTTTGGGTTCTTTTTCGATAGTTTAAACAATCATTACTAGGTGGGCATTTTTTTTGATTCATGAGCCCTCATTTATGGCAGAGGAATACCGTGGTAGTTGTGCATTTGAATGCCTGCCTTTTGCTAACTGTTTCTTATTCTAGTGGAGGCCAAATCTTCTACCATGGGAGCCCATGCATTTTTATTTTTGTTTAACTGATATAAAGGAACTTGTTACGATGAATCCAAAAGTGCGCTGCTTATTCGCTTTTAGTCTGTGCTGTAAATTTTTTTTAAATTGTTAAATTTTAACTACATACTTCTTGCACCTGGAGAGTTTTTTTTTTTTTTTTAAATTTTATTTTCTCTATATCTCTTCAGTGTAACACAATAAGCCAATGTGCTCTGGCACAATGACTCACCATAGACTAAAGCAATGATCTCTTGTATTACATCTTGTATACTTGGGCTTTGCCTATTCTTATTAATACTACCGTTTACTTATAAAAAAAAAAATAGACTAAAGCAATTACTATGTTGCAAATATATGAGCATATTTGATTGCTAAGTAAGACACTTGAGTGAATCAAGTCATGAAATTTCATCTCACTGCAGGAAAAGATCATGAGAGTGCCATACGGGGTTAACAAAGAATATTTTAAATACTCCCTGTTTCTTGTTTTCTGCAATCGCATCACAACATCGGCCGTCTCTGCAGGTGCTTTACTGGTGAGTAGGCATGTAATGTATTTTCTTAGGCTTCTAGGGTCAGTAGAAGTTGCTCCTAGAGTATAAAACTGACAATCACCCAATTGGATTTTTCAACTGTGTTTTAACTGCAATCTATCGAATGTGGTCACACTGCTGGAATGGCTTTCGTTGCTTCAGCAATTTTTCAGACCATAATTCTTATTGTCTTTTGTAATTCTTTTTGTTCTAGGCAAGTAAGAAAGCCCTGGACCCAGTAGCTCCAGTGTACAAGTACTGCCTTGTGTCAATATCAAACATACTAACCACCACATGTCAGTATGAGGTAATCTTTTGTAGATTGTCACAGTTATTACATGATTAGTCACTCCATAGGGAAAACTAATCTGCTTTCTCTGTTTTCTTCTTTATAAGTATACTAAAGAAGTAGTTTTTGTTTCAAGTTGATCCGTTTTATACACTTTCCTGATATAAGGCTTGCTGCAGGCCCTGAAATATGTCAGTTTTCCCATTCAGACACTTGCTAAATGTGCTAAAATGATACCTGTTATGGTAAGTTAATTGACATTTATTTATTCTGGTGGTGACAGTATGCTGAAAGAATGCTTTGAATCTTTGATTGTTAAGGCTAGTGAATCTTAGGATTTTCCTCTTTCGGGGATGTTCTAATAATATGGAAATATATTATATCAAGTCAATAGAATGTTACATTTTTATTGTTTAGAATAAACAAACTATGTTTTTGTTCTATGGCCTGTTGGTTTGTCAATAATTTCTATAACCTGTACATGTATTCCTACATCTATAAGTGAAGAACTGCTTCTTGTGGGTGTTTCACACTGTGCTTTCTCACTTGTTCCTATATGACTGGGAAGTGGAGAAGTTCTGTTCTTATGTTTATGATCTCATTTGAGTCTTTAAGGAATTGGTTAGAATTTGTTGTCATCTCTTCATTCTTCATTCCATCATAGCAGTTGAATTAAATTCTTGTTGAAAAATGCTAACCAAATTGATGAATCTCTTTCTCTCCCCCCCCCCCCCCCCCCCCCCCCCTCTTTTTTCTCTCAACTAAGCTTTAATGAATGTCAAATTTACTGGATAGTTTATGTGGTTTTACTGTTCCTATTTCACAATGTGATTTTTTTATTCTGGCTTTTACTCTCTTATTTTCTTTCATTTTTTTTTTTGTTTTTGGGGGGGGGGGGGGGTGTTGTAGATGGATGTGCATGCACTGATATTAAAATGGATCATAAACTTACATCTGGAAATTTTAGCTCCAGTCTGGTGCAAGGATGGGTTTTAACTCAGTCTCGTTTGGCACCTTTTTCTTCCCACATTCTATACCACAATAACTGTCATTTTAGCCTTGTCCCACCAATCTGGAATCAAATGTCTGTTCTTTAAGCTTATTAGAAATATGAAGGCGAAGATAGCTGGGGGACAGGGTTAAATAGTAACATTATTAAGACGTGTCCTTATTTTATCTTCACTGTTCTTGGTGGCTTCACCTTTTCCCTTCGTGAAAATCATTTGATGAAGTTCATTAATCAATTGATGAGTTGCATTGCTTTTGCCTTATTATTTACATAGAGAATATTTATCTTCCCCATGTAATGCTTCCTATTGTTACAAGTGGTAAAGCCTTGTTCTATTTTCTTACTGTTAAGCAGGTTTGGGGCACTATTATTATGCAGAAGAAATACGTAGGACATGACTATTTGTTGGCTTTTCTGGTGACCCTGGGCTGTTCAATATTTATTCTATATCCGGTAATAGCGGTGGTGCTGCTCTCCAATTCTTTGCCTTCCCCTTTGTTTTCTTATTTTTATTGGTAAGATAGGAACCTATGGCCTAGCCCCATTCCCATCCATCCCACCTTTCACTGTGTGAGCTAATGCTCGGAGGCTTTTCCCTTTTTTGTATGCATGTAGTTGTTTGTGCCTTGAAAACTTGTGTTGAAAATCAACACACAGCCATATATCATGTGCACACTGACACTTGGTTCAAATTCCATTTGAATGCGCTTCCCATGAAAATCGAGGTAGCTTGGTTATTTCCCAAGTGTAATGACAACACTACTCTCTGGTCCTATTTAGCTTTGGAGTACTATTTGTAAGCCAATGTGGAGAGCACACCTTGCTCACCACTTGTCAATTTTTGATTTGCAAAAAAATTTTAAAACTAAATTATCTTGCAAATCAAATCTTGCCACGTAGGCCAGAGGGTGTCCTCCCCACCGGCTTGCTAGTATAATTATTATTTTTTTTGATAGTTAATAAGAGAATTTTATTCCAAGTAAATATGCATAGCCCAAGTACATAGGAAGTATACAAGAGAATATACCTAAATACAATCTATAACAGAATACTACTAAAACAGATCACGACTAAAACAGAAACAGACCATTACAAAAGTTCCCATCCCTTACAAGATTCTTCACTCAAAAAGTGCTATAGAAAAACTCCTTAAGTTCCCCCATAGAACGTTCACAGTCTTCAAAACACCTTCCATTCCTCTCCAACCAAAGGCACCAAAATAAACACAAGGGGATCATCCTCCGCACTGTTGCATTGATTCTACTCCCCTCAATACCTTGCCAACAAGCCAAAAAATTCACCACCTGAATAGGCATCACCCAAGCAATACCTAACCTTACAAAAATCTTGTTCCACATCTTCGTTACCACTTCGCAATGAAGAAAGAGGTGTTTAACAGATTCACCATCCTTCTTACACGTATAACACCAATCAATCAGCAGTATACCTTTCTACCTCAAGTTATCTGTGGTTAGAATTTTCCCAAGAGACACCAGCCAACAAAAGAAAGCAACTTTGCTAGGCACCTTGGCCCTCCAAATACATTTCCAGGGGTAGTCATTAACACCATGACTAGCTAACACCTTATAATAAGAATTCACAGAAAATCTGGAATTATTATTTTGCAACCACTGCAGCCTATCCTCCCTAATCTGATCAATCTTCATATCATATAATCTTCCAAAAAAATCAGATACATCATCCACTTCCCTGTCCTGTACATCTCTGTTACATTCCACAATCCAATGAAGCATGTTATTAGAGAACTGATAACAATCAGCCTCTGCAGCCCCTTTATCTCTAACAATCCTGAAAAGATTAGGAAATAAATACGTCTAAGCAGGATCTCCGCACCAAATATCATGCCAAAAATAAATTTTTGTCCCATCTCCCACTTTGAACTTTATGTTTTTGACAAAATCCCCCCATTCCAACCGAATGGACTTCCACAACCCCACCCCATACACCCCTTTTACTTCATTTGTACACCAATTTCCCCACATCCTCCCATATTTAACATCCACAATTTGTCTCCATAATGCATTACTCTCATTTTGATATCTCCAAAATCATTTCCCAAATAAAGCTTTGTTGAAAAGCTTTAAATTTCTCACAACCAACCCACCGCATGTAACCGGTTGACAAACTTTATTCCAACTCACCAAATGGAATTTTCTTTTCTCCCCATTACCATCCCACAAGAAATTCCGGAAAATCTTCTCTAATCTTTTTGCCACCCCCGCAGGTAAAGGAAAAAGGGAAAGGAAATATGTAGAAAGATTAGACAAAGTGCTTTTAATCAAGGTAATTCTTCCCCCTTTTGATAAGTAGAGTGTTTTTCAACCAGCTAACCTCTTCTCCATCTTTTCAATGACCCCATCCCAAATAGAAATAGATTTGTGAGGAGCGCCCGGAGGTGGACCAAGGTATCATAAAAGGTAAATAAGCTACCTTACAACCCAAAATGTTAGCCAAATCAAAAATATTCCTGGCCGTACCCACAGGAACAATTTCCGACTTAGATAAATTAATTCTAAGTCCAGAAACAGATTTGAAACAAAGCAGTAAGGCTCTCAAAGCTCGGATATGATCCTGGTTTGAATCACTAAAAATTAGAGTATCATCTACAAAAAGGAAGTGTGAAATAGTAATGCTGCCCCACGAGCCATCTCCTACTATAATTTTTATTAGTATAATTATTAGTTTTGTAGTTGGCCACCAAACTGCTGAAACTCTCACCTGTCAATTACAAATCCGGTAACACAAACTTATTTTGAAACTCAATTTGGTTACTTGAAAACACATGCCATCCACTTATATCTGAGTTGGTATTATGACCATTCTCTATCTCATCACAACCATGGCCATGTTTTATTGATAAGTAACAACCATGACCACATTGTCATTTGAATCTTTTGGTATGCATACTGGATAAGGGCATTTGACAGCATATGAAACAGCACGACTTGAATCTTGAACTAAATATATTGTAGTGGATTGTGCTCTCATAATGTTTGCTTTATAAAATTAATGCTGCTTGTTAAAATCCAGTTGAACGCAAGTTAGTTCATGTTCTTGTGTTTAACTGGATTGTAATCTGAAATAATTCTCTGTATTTCTTCTGTAGGCAGCATCTGAGATCAGCCCATACAGTCGAGGAAGGGAAAACACTACTTGGGGCGTCTCCCTAATGATTGGTTATCTCGGGTATCATATTTTAGGCTCATATCCTCTCATTATTAGGACAGTAATCTCTATAATTAAAAATCTCTTTGGCATTAGCTATTAATTTATATGTTATCATTCTTTTACTCTGTTATAATGTAAATTTTCTATGGTAATCAATAGTCTTTTTTACTTATAAAAAAACAATTTCTATGAGAATGCCCCTTTGTTGTACACCTTATTGATCGACGCTTGACTCCTTAGACATTGGGAGATTGAAACACCTAGAGTCCTAGAGTGTGATTGTATAAATGCCAATAATACTGCCCAATAAAATATAGAGTAATGCTAAATACATGCCTAGGGTATGCAAGCCTCGCATGGGCCCTTTGGAAAAAAGTTGGACTTACCATGAAAAAATGGATTTTTTATTTTTCATATGGCTCCCAATTTCTTTTCAAATGGTCTGCATGGGCTTGTTTACCTTAGGCTTGTACAAATCATTTTCTTAAATTGGATTAGATACATATAGTTTTTTGTTTTTTTTGATAAGTTAGATATATATAGTTAGCTGTCTATTACAGCAATAGCATACAATTGTCTCAATGCTTCATTTCATATTACCCTCATATCGACTTGATTGAAGTGATCGACATTTATATTCTGATTGTTTTGTGGTTAGCCTTGGGACTTACCTTCTAAATGATTAAACTGGGTTATGGAGGGGTGTCTATTTGTTCTGTAAATTCATATGCTCATGGATGTGGTTAACAGGTTTGATGGATTTACGAGCACATTCCAAGATAAACTTTTTAAAGGCTATGATATGGATATACACAACCAAATATTCTACACAACATTATGTTCTTGTATTCTTAGCTTTACAGGCAAGTTCCTTATTGTTATTTCAATCTTATTACTTCTTTAAGGCTCTGGTTGCACTTGTTTAAGACTCTGGTAAAATTTTGGTTAACTGAGGACATATGATGGGGAAATGGGGCTGCATGCAGAAGCATTATGGATGGGCTGTGTTACCATTTTTATTTCTTTGCTGCGTTTGAATGATTTAAGAATGATATATTATTAGGATGCATGTTCTATGGGTTCAAGATTAACTCCACCATAATCTTCAACAAGAGATCAGTGTTAGTTTAGTGGAATTCTCAAGATATGATTTATCTCTTCACAAGTAAGGATTCAAAACTTTTACGACTGTTGAGCTTTGCTAGCTTGTTCTCGTTTACTGATAAAAAAAAAAAAAAAAAAAAAAAAAACCTTTGCTAGCTTGTTTAATTGCCATTTTTATGCATAATTACACAGGTCTTAATTCAGAGCATGACCTGTCTCACAAGTTCAGCAATGATGTCACGACACTTTGAGACACTTCTATGCTAGTTTTTCTTCTGTGCATTTTTTCTTGTTCTAGCAAGTTTTTTCTTTGTGCATTTTGGTGGTTGGTGATTGATATTTTTTTATGTTTATCTTTTTAATTTAGGTCTTATATTACAAGGACATCTACTTCCAGCTGTAGATTTTGTTTATCGCCATAATGATTGTTTCTTTGACATCACATTGCTTTCCACTGTAAGTGACCTTTATCTTCCAGTTACTGCATTTTCCTTTTCAAACAGTTTTTTAGTCACTATATGCCCATTTTTTGCAGGTTGCAACCGTGAGTCAATTTTTCATTTCCTACACAATTCGTAATTTTGGGGCCCTGACATTTGCCACCATTATGACCACAAGACAGGTAATGTATAAATCTCCATTCAACTGTTTTATCTTTCTTTCATTTGTGCCTCAAAAACTGCTGTTCTGACTGATGTTATCTTCTCAATCCCTCTTTGTTGATGAAGTTGGTGAGTATCATGCTGTCATGTGTCTGGTTTGCCCATCCCCTTAGCTGGGAACAGTTGATCGGAGCTGTAAGCATCAACATGAATTTCTTCACTTATCTGTTTATTTTTCATATTTTTGGAGTCCAACAACTCTTAACATTTGATATGCCAATCAGGTTATTGTCTTTGGTTCCCTATATGCAAAAAGCTTCTTGAGAAAAGCACCTCAACGATCTTCACCTTCAGAAGCTACAGAAAATTGATCTTCTAGGCCAGTGTAGTAATCAACGATGAGTTTCAGTCTTACGGCTACTATGAGATATGGCACTCAATTCGGTCTCTAACTAAGGTAATAGGCAGCTTTAATTTTAATTATAAAGCTGCATTTTGGACACCAAGATGGCTAATGCTATAGCTAGTTAACTTAAATCCGGATCATGGTATGCACACAAAATTATATTCAGAGTTGAAAGGATCCTACAGCCCCTCATTTGGATTATTTATTTATTTAATTACTTTTGTCTTTAATAGGAATTACTGAAAACAATGTACATGTTTGCTTTTCCTCTCTCAAGGAGAATTAATTCAATTGGTTGATCTCACTACTTTGGCTAGCTGTACAACATTGAACATCAATAAATTGTCATGTGCCAATTAAACATCAGTTGCATTCAGAGGCCTAAACATGAAAAGTTTGTTCGCATCCCACAGTACTCTTTTACCCCCATATTTTTGTTTCAGCCTCATCAGATGTGGTTCCAAAGGCTTCAGGCGGGAATGTTTGTTTCGCCCCTCCCAGCCTTGAGCTCATTAGATGGTGGTGTTGTCCACTCCGGAGTTGCGCCACCTTCTTAAGCAGAGTAAGCCAGCCTGGCGATTTGATTCTTAAATAATCTTGGCTGAGGCGTGATTTTAACTTCCAATAGCCACGCCTACGTTAGACACGAGCTCCCCACCTCTAGATATGGCTCATGTCGCTCCATCCCCGACTGGCATGTGAGTCTCATGTGCTGGCATCGCCATGTACGTCTCTAATGAGTCATTGCCAATCTAGGTTGTTTGATTCTAATTATCTCGTAATGTTTGAGTTTTTCCTAGAGAAACGCTTCTGACAAGACAATCCTCTAACTGGAGATAAACGGAAACGAATGAGCTAGTGACACATAAGTGACCCTTCAACTATCCTGGGTGCCACATTGCAGGTAATTTTTTCTCTATTTCTGTCTTCCCCCCAACCCAACCCAACCCACCCCACCCTTCTCTCTCTCTCTCTCTCACCGAAAACCCCTCTGTGTCAAACTGAAGACCCCTCTCTCTCTATCGTACTGCAAGCAAGCAACAGGAATCCATCAACAGCTACCATTAACACATTGGGGTTTTCGAGCTGGTTCCATTAACACAAATACAAAGTTTTGGTATTCTATTGTTCGGTATTTAATTAATATGGTATTAAATTTGTTTGGTATTCTATTGTTTGTGGTGATGGGTCAGTTTTGTTGTAAAAATTGAAAAGAAAGTCCTATAGATCCCTCTGATCATTAAGTGGTAGATGGTCCAACTATTTAGAAATTAACTCGAACCCAAAGAGAAAAGTACCTTCATTCTGTAAAATGGAAGCCAAAATTTTTTTCCTTTCTCCATATTCTGTTTTTCAAGCTTTGTTCTTCATTGTAAAATAATGGAGGGTTAGGGTTTTATGGGTTTCGGTTTTATAGGGGAGGAAGGGAGATAGCGAGAATGAGAGACTAAAGGATGGGTTTGAAGCAGCGAGGGATTTTGCTTGGTGGGTGAAGGAGATAGCGAGAAGAGAGAGGGATTTTGCTTGATGGTTTCGAAGCAGAGAGAGGGATTTCGCTTTCGTGTTGCGTGAGAGAGAGCAAGAGTTCCCCTGCGCTGCAGCTTGGAAAGTTGGTGATGTAGCCCTTACGTGGCTTTCACCTATTGGCTTTCGATAATAAGGGTTGGTAGGATAAACCGGTCTGAAGTTATTCTCTTTTTCTTAATCAAGGATTCGAAAGAAAAAGATGTAGAAATCTGCTTTGACATTTTTCCATATGAAGTCCAAAATTGCATAGGGTCTTTATTTATTTTTTAAAGTAATAATATTATATATATCAAAAGAAGTAACCTAGTATACTGAATATATGCAAGAAACACTTAGCCTATATAAAAGAGCCCATAAGGACCCAAAAAGCCCGTGAAAAACAACTCAAAATACATGAAGCCGGAATTGGAATATAAAACACCCTCCTACTCTAATCCCAATCCCTTGTTTCTCGTCTTCACAATGCTCTCTTTATACTTCTCTCTATTTGAATTACCACCCTTAGCGTCGTAGTTGATTATCCAAGAAAGATGCAGTAATTCCTTATTTTTCTTGAAACTTGATTTGGTTTCAAGCGCGTGGCTTGTTTCAATCACAGTGATTAGTTCTTTAAATTGATCTTCACATCGTCCATATAAAATTCTTACGAAATGCTAAATTTCATTAACTTTAGGTAGAATCTAATCCTCTATCGGAGGAACAGAGATTGGGAGAGCAATATTATCTCCAAACACAGTATTCAATTGCACTCTCGATTTATAGTGTTTATTGACTCGATAGTTTGATTCTAAGAATATATTACCGTGCAAATAGTGTTTTCATATGAGGGAATGCATTTATCGATAAATGAGAGAACCCATAAATTTATAGCTCAGTTATTTTATCACCTAATAAATTATGGAACTTAAACGACTAGAAGCAGCTTGACAGCAAAGATTGGAAGGGTTGGCAAGAATGTCCGAGAAACCAGAAAGCTAAAAGCCATAATTATAATTGTCTTTTTCGTATATTTCCCCAAGAACCAGCCTGGTGCCACTAATATCTCATCGCTCGCAATCATCTACTATCCCGTTTACAAAAAGTAAAATAAAAAATAAAAATACAATTTGGAAAAAAAAAAAAAACAATAAAAAGGATGACCTTTCTGTGTGCCACCTAGGGAGGTCCTCGATGGCCATTGTTGGGCATTTATGTGTGGAGCTTGGTTGTGTTTGTGGTGCTCCAGTTTAATGACTTGACTCGATAAGGATTTGTTGTATTTTTTTGATAAATTTTTAATGAAACTTGGGCCATATAGCGGAGGCTAGGATTGAGAATTTCTAATTTGTTTTGGCTACTTATCCAACTTGACCTATTGACGAGGGTTTATTATATCAAAAATTTTATGTGTAATTATTTTTTTATTCTTTTACGTATTTTATTGATATGATTAGTTGCATATTAAAAAAAATTTAATGTAACTAATTATATCAATAAAGTGTTCATAAAATATATAAAAATAATTATATATAACCTTACTTATAGTTTTGTGGATGTGGGAACGTAATTCCTTATTTCGTATTGTGATTAATTTTACTTGTTTTGCGTTGTTTTTTTCTTATCGTTCCTGTCAGCCGCCTCTTTGGGGCCACCCAAGAGGTGATTCGCGAGGGCCATTTCGTGGACGGTTTGCGACGAGTGTTATTCAAATTTGATCAAATCGGATAGAATGATAATATTCAAATTTCAACCCACATAGACTGTCCTACGAGGATGTTTGGTATGTAGTGATGTGAAGTATTGAAAAAAAAAAAAATCCAATTTAAGTCATCCGGAAGGATTATTTTCATCACAGATTAAAAGGGATTTTGCTAATTTGATCCAGCTTTTGATCCGTCCCTCGTCCAATCATTTTACCTTCAAATTCTATATATTAAAAAAAAGAGTTGAAAAGATATATAACAAATAAAAACAATTTAAAGGATCATAATTTTTAGTTTATATATATATATTTTAAAAAGTTGAAAAGATATATATTTTGATAACAATTTTTAGTTTACATATTTATAATCAAATATGGACATTTATTTAGGAATATAAGATCTCTTCAATCAGTTATTAATTATATTATTTATTTTTATTTTATTATTGTATATTTTAATTGGTTCCATAGAATCTTAGGGGTGTATGACAGTATATGCAGACATGACTGGTGATTCCAACATGAACATAACATGAAATTAGTGGGTTTGGTTTTGATATAAATGAATTTAGGTTAAAACGGGTTGACTTATTAATACACGATTAATAAACAGGTCAAACTGTTTTAACCTAAAATCAATCAACAATAATCAGTTTAAATTTTCAAAATTACAATTTTATTATTTTTGGATTTAATAATGATATTTCTCAATATGCTTATATTTTTATTGTTAGTATAAGTGGATTTTTTTCCCTTAGGCTGAGGGCCCAGAAGACAAGTCCAAACATGGGCAGCTCGGTCAGGTTGGGAGGCCCCTTAGCTCATTAGGGGCCCTCAACCCGTCAGAGGTCGGCCTATGGCTATAATCACACGAGAAGACTTTCAAAACACAAGGAAAGAGGAGGCACCTCACCTCGGCATCCCCTTATGATCGATGCCTAGTCGCAGATAGCACTATATAGGTAGGTAGGTGGGAAACGTAGGGAGCCATTGATCTTTTGACAAGCAAAGGAGGAAGAGCTAGAAGGTGTGCATTGCAAGATATAAGAGATAAGGAGCCAAGCCGCATCAAAGAAATTTGACTAAAGGAATTATTGAGAGGACACCTTGACACGAGGTATATGCAGTTGACCCATAGAAATTTAGTATAAAGACCAATCCCCATGTATGAAAAACTCTCTACTCACTCACATAATCTACTAAGAGGATAATGACTTAGGCATTAGAGACTCACCGGCCTCCATCAAGATCCTCGATTATTTGTGTTTTCTCTATATGTGCAGGCCCAAGAATGAAGACCCGAATCGCTAGAGCCTGGTCTAAAGGTGTGCGAAACACAACGTTAACAGTTGAGATTGTAATTTGGATTTATGTTCATAATTGTAATTGTTGGGTTTCTAATATTGATTTTATTCTAGGTTAAAATCTAAAAAATATTGATATTTTTGGTTAGTAGGTAGTCTTATTTTTATTTTGAGATATTGTTGCTACTAATACATATATATTTTAACTTTTATGTGAGATTAGGTTGTTTGGATTGAAAAATACTCTCAACCTATTTCATCTAATTATTACAATTTTTATAAATTTTTGTACAAAACAATCATAAGATTAAAAAAATAATATTTTATTCAGTTTTTAACTTTCATTTAAAATCATTTCATCTTATCTCACTATCCAAATAACCTCTAAATTAATCAAGTTAAATGGATTATGCACGTCTGTTCAACCCATTAACATAAAACGGGTTGAAATGGATTGTGTACTGATTTCTACTTATTACAAAACAAATCAAAACATATTATATCATGTCACTCGTTTTTTAAATTGGTCATGTCAAGGTTTGAAGGTCCGACCCATTTAGTTTAACAAGTTGTGCTCGGGTTGACTCATATAATTGAATGTCTATGACTTAATGAACCACATAATATTGCCGGTTTTTTTTTTTTTTTTTTTTTTTTTACTTCTACTCATAAAATTTAGGGGTGAAAACCGATCGTTCGGTTTCAGTTTTGGACCAAAACTGAAACTGAACCGACATCATCAAAAGTGGATGAATCTCGACCGAAACCGGCCGTTTAAAGGGGAGAAACCCGTCTACATCGGTCTCGGCGTCACTCCGGTCGGTTCGTCAGCGTCTTCGGTGGCGATGGAGGCTGTTTTCAGGGACGCCACAGTGGCTGTTGACTGGGTGAGAGACGACGCCGAGAGCGGTGAGAGGTGCGATTTGAGAGTGAGAGAGAGAGGCCCTCCGCCCTGCCATGGCCTGCATGCGCCGTATAAGAGAGAGAGAGAGAGAGAGAGAGAGAGAGAGAGAGAGAGAGAGAGAGAGAGGACGGGGGCAGTGTCTGAGAATGAAGAAGGAGAGAAGAAGAAGGAATCGATGAAGAAGAAGGACTCGGGGGACTTTAAACCCTAGAATGAAATGATATCGTTTCATTTAGTTTTTTTTTTTTAACTTCAGATATTAAACGATACTGTTTTACTTATTTAAGTGAAACGGCATCGTTTAAGTAAGGTATAAAAAAAAAGGAAAAGAAAAGAGGGAGACAAATAGGGTTTAGAATGTGTCAAAGTAATTCGACCGTTCAAATCACCCGCAAGTTAGACAATCCGTTGCCTACTTTGTCGGTTTTATGCTTCTTTGTACGAGAAACCTAATAGCTAGGAAACTTAAATATTCAAGTATTTTTCCTTCAATGAGTATCTCTTTTCTTATCCAATCCGACGAGATATCCAAAATCTTTCGGTTTCAAAATTATCTGCATAACAATCTCCCGACGGCTATATATACAAAAACATACACTGTTTTATGTACACATCTCGCTTCGGTGTTTGGATTCGCAGAAAGTGAAAGACAGTGGGAAACAAATAAAAAAACTAATGGAGCTTGATCTTTCTCCCAAGTTAGCTAAGAAGGTGTACGGAGGTGATGGTGGTTCGTACTTTGCATGGTCCCCATCTGAGCTTCCCATGCTGCGTGAAGGGAACATTGGTGCCTCCAAGTTGGCCCTTGAGAAAAATGGTTTTGCTCTTCCTCGTTACTCTGATTCTGCCAAGGTTGCTTATGTCCTCCAAGGTATACATATGCTTCTTATCTGAGTTTCATATTGTAGTTTCTTTGTGGGTTCAGTTTATGGTTTTCGGTCCGCGTTATGTTGTTGGACTCGATCGTTCAATGTATTCAGATGCTGTTTAGTATTTGGTGATTAGCTTTTCTGTTTCTGCTATTATTAATTTATTGAGTACATGTATCTATTTTTCTGGTTATACAGTCTTGATATATTGTTCGATAGAAGATATATTCTTACTGTTATCAATATATTGGTTTTTTAGACAAATTATTTTCAGGGAACGCTGAGCTTGTTAATGGGTGATTTGAACCTCAGTTTCTACTGTCCCGAAGGACAGTGGGAACCTCCATTTGAGGCTTTGAGCTTGCAATAATTTTTTTGAGTGCTGATAGTTAAGAAGGTAATCGGATTGTTTGAATCATTTTGAAAAAACATTATTTCAGTCATTTAGGTGTTGAAACGATTACTGACTGTGTCTAGTCCTGTAAGAACAACCGGCTTGATGACTTGATCTCTGAAAGAGTATTGTGCTGCTATTGTGCTTGTAGTAGAACGGTTAAGAGTTCTTCTTGAAAGCAGCTCCAAGAATATTCAATAAATTTGTTGAAACTATCGTCTAGATAGCTTTATACAGACCAATGATAGCATATGAGCAGCTAATAAATAAGCTTATGTTAATTTGTATAGGACGAATTTAGTTTTACCTCTCTGTTTGTTTACACATTTGATTTTCTTTTCCATAGGACATGGTGTATCTGGAATTATCCTTCCTGAATCAGAAGAGAAGGTCCTTGAAATTAAAAAAGGTGATGCCATTGCCCTTCCTTTTGGTGCTGTTACATGGTGGTACAACAAAGAGGATACAGAGTTAGTTGTTCTTTTCTTGGGAGATACTTCTAAAGCTCACAAAACTGGTGAGTTTACTGATTTTTTCCTGACTGGTTCCAATGGAATCTTTACTGGCTTTTCGACTGAGTTTGTGAGCCGAGCATGGGACTTGGATGAGAACCTTGTTAAGACCCTTGTTGGCAAGCAATCCAGCAATGGCATTGTCAAGCTTGATGAGAAATTTAAAATCCCTGAACCAAAGAAGAAAGATAGAGAGGGTATGGCACTGAATTGTGAGGAGGCTCCTTTAGATGTGGACATTGAGAAAGGTGGGAGGGTTGTGGTCTTGAACACAAACAACCTTCCTTTGGTTGGTGAAGTTGGTCTTGGGGCTGACCTTGTTAGATTGGATGGGAGTGCCATGTGCTCCCCTGGATTTTCTTGTGACTCTGCATTGCAGGTGACTTATATTGTCAGGGGAAGTGGCCGTGTTCAAGTTGTTGGTGTTGATGGTCGCAGGGTCTTGGAAACAACTGTAAAAGCTGGTAGTTTGTTCATCGTGCCGAGGTTTTTTGTTGTTTCGAAGATTGCTGCTCCTGATGGTATGGAGTGGTTCTCTATCATCACCACCCCAAAGTAAGGACTTTTTCCACATTCTCAGCCAGATATGCTTCTTTTTAGCCTCATAATACATTGGATTATCATGTCTAGTCAGGTGTCTTAACCCCCTTTGAATGGTTTTCTTTTTTGTTGCAGTCCTATATTCACTCACTTAGCAGGAAGGAATTCTGTGTGGAAGGCTTTATCTCCTCAGGTCCTTGAGGCTGCATTCAATGTGGATTCAAATACTGAAAACACTTTCCGTTCAAGGAGGACTTCTGATGCCATTTTCTTCCCTCCACCGAGTTGAGCTGAACAAAAATTGCTTAGTTCTACTAGCTTCCTACTCACTTCAATAAAAAAAAGATTAGCATGATGCAGTAGGTCTGTTCTGGTTATTTTATGACAGCAGACTTGGGCGTTTTGAGTTGATTTGGTTGATTTGTTACATGAGTTAATCAGAGTTGGTTTGTGGGTCTCCAAAATTTTTTAGATTAATGAATTCTTCTCAGCAGCCACCTGTTAAGAAGAAAAAAATAAAAAATAAAAGTTCACGTCAGCAAGTATGTGGTGTAAGGCTTCTGAGTAGAAAAACTTTTTTCTTTTAATATTCTGGTCAAGAAATAGATTGTACTGATGTTGTTTAGCCGATGTTATTTGAATGTGCAGACGTCATATTTCTATGGGTTTGTGGGTGCTATGTGCTTGTGTCCGTTTGGCTACTTTGGTGGCTTTGGTTCCCCCATCCATAGCAAAACTGAATGATAAATAGTTTCGATTATTTGTGTTTTGGTTAAGATTGTTCATTGGGATTTTAGACTGAGTATCCTGGTATACTCGGCTCGGAACCTAGGTTTCACATCCGGATAAGAATCCGGACTGGGTTGATCCAAGCTATGGCCCAGGCTGGAACTACGATAAACCCGAGTTTTAGAAAACTGGGAATCCAGGTTCCGGATTATACCCGGATTTTTTTTAATATATATATATATATAACAGATGCCTGTATGTTGTTAAATGTTTTTCCCAAAAAATAAAAATAAAAATAAAAAACCAAGCCTGAAACTGAACTACCATAGAAGAAGATGTGAACTCTTGCGCAGTATAGTCTTAGTATGATGTTGATTTTGTTGTTGAATAATATAATTTTTTTAATCTAGAACTCTATTTTATTACAAATTTTTAAAGAAAAAATAATGTTGAAAAACATAATTTTTTTCTATATATATAAGCCTATATTTTAAAAATTTTCAAGTGATGTTGAAAACCATAAACTAATGCATTGAATATTTCATAATAATAAAAATGTATCATAATGGAAAATTAAATTTGTCAAAAATAACTAAAACTATAAAAAATTAATTAACTTTTTAACTAATTAAATGCATGTAAAATTTAAAAAAAAAACCAATATTCTTCATGTAAAATGCATGCAACATAAATGATGCAATTCACTACATATTACATTGTTTGGTATTTTTATATTACATTACAAAACACAATAAATTGCTTTAATCTAACTCCAATACATAATAACAAACATGAACTTTGCTAAGAACATTCATGTTACCTCTACCCCCAAATGACTACAAAAATTGGCATTGCCTTTCATAAGTCTTCTCATACCTGGTCCAATATAATCAACAAAGAAACTAGCATAAGAGATGCAAACTGGTTCACCCTAATCTATATAGCTAGGGGTGTAAAAATAAATTGAAAAATTAGAAAACCGGCTCAGACCGGACCCGTTGGTTCGGTTCAGCTTTCGACAGGTTTGGTTTGGAATCGGTTTATTCATTTTAAAAATTGCTCAAATTCGGTCTAGAATTGGTGTTACGTATTCTAACACAGGACCAGTTCACATATTATATATATTTTATTAATTTTTAATATTATATATAATATATTTTATATTATATATAATTTTTTTATATATAATATATATAATTATGTATGAAAAAATATATTATAATTTATATCATAACATTTTAATCTTAAACATGAATATTTATTTGATCATATGTTTTAAATATAAAATGTATATATTAAATACATTTTATTGCCTAATAAATTCTCAATATATTTCTTTTGATAAATAAATTAGTAATACTAATATACTTAATATGTTAAAATCGGAAAATTGGATCAAATCAGACTGAAACCGATAAAATCGAAAGTACTGATTTAGGGGATTAACTGATGCATAATCGGTTTTAAAAAATACAAAATCCGTGTTATCGGTTCGGTTCTAGATTTTGTCCAAAACTAGACAAACCGGACCATTTACACTCCTATATATATAGCTTAGTTCCCTGGTCATTGACTACAGTATCAAAATTTAAGATCATGGACAGTGAAAAATACGAAGGCTTGACTATTGCATTTCACCCATCATTTTCACTATCATCAGTCCTAATTGTTGAGAGAATTGAGAAAAACCAGACCAACTTGAGCTCATCTTAACAATACTTTTTTCAACAAATAAAAAGTAAATTGTAATGATAAAAAGTAATAACTCCTTGGTATCCATCCCCTTGAATAACTCAACACCAAAAAGAGCATATTGGTACTGATGTTTAACAACAAAGAAGGGACAGGAACTATAGATGAAAACATGGGGGCCACCCAAAATAAGGTGCCTCTACTCTTTTACAATTCAATTAACTTTGGGATAGACACAATTCAATTAACTTTGGGATAGAGCAACATTAAAAAGTAAAAATAAAAGAGAAAACTTGTATGTAGCAACCGAGAAGTTAGTCCAGAACCAGTTAGAATACTTTCCCCCTTCACAGTCATTTTCTTTTATTTTATTTTTAAAATAAACATAAAATAAAAGATATGAAATCACATAAAAAATCATGTATTTGGCATCAATACAGCAACAATGAAAAATAATTCTTTTGATAAAAGAACAATGACAAAAATAACAAATGGAAAGATATCTGCTAACTCTGGTACAAGATCAAAGTTTGAGTCCCAAACTTTAACTGCAATTTTAGTATGGAAAATAGTTGGGAAAAAAATAACAAACTTTAGAACTTGAATGCTTCATTACAAAAAGTAAAATTTATTCAATGAACTCTTAAAAACCATTTAGTTATTGCGTATAGCTCATCTAGGCTTATCATGGTTAAAAAAAAAAAAAAAAACCACATACAACAAAATAAGTTACAATCCAAGCACAAATTTTCTTTCCCCTTGTTTTCCTAGTAACCAAATAGATAAACAAAAGCATAAGGGTAATGAGAAAAACAAAAGACAAATTGAGTAGAGAAATACTAGCAACTCAATGTTTCTCTACTCAATGTGAAACTACAGAGAATCTTTGAGGGAAGTTGAAACAGTGGATTGCTCTGATTCAGCTCCTGATTTGTTGATGCCTCCAACTACAACAACCCTAAAATAACATTTTTCCTTTAAATTTCCATAACGCAAATAATATAAATCTTCTTTTAAAAATACCCTTAAATAACAAAACACTCTCAGAAAGGAAAGGCCCAATAGACTCCCACAATCAAAACAAAAAAAAATGAAGGAATCCTAGATCTGGGCATAAAACATAAAGAAATGAAAACAAAACCATTTCTTCCAAATACTAACAAATCTCTCAACATCAAAACAAAACCCTTTGATTGAGGGTCTAGAGCTTAACGATCTGCTTTGAAAACATCTAGTACCTCAAAAATATTTCCTTTTTCCAAAAGAGAAAAGAGCAGCAGCTTACCCACCATTAATCACTCGCAAAGTCTTCAAGGCTCAAGCTTTCTGATATAGTGTCAGAAACTCCAATGAGTGAGAAACTGCCTTAGATTGAAACTCATAGGCTACGGCTTCGGAGAAAGAGATACAGGACGACAGAAACTCTGAAGGCTAGGGTTTTCGTTTGGGCGAGGGAGAGAGCAGAAGTTACGAGCGAGAGAGAGAACTAGGGTTTCGGTTTGGACTTTGGGCAAGGGAGAGAGATCAAGAGTGGTGATTAAGCTAAATTGCATATTTCATGCATTTAGATCTATCATATTTTAATTATTTTATTATATTATTATGGATTTTAGATAGAAATATGATTAATAGACATAAATACGAGTTGTGATTTAAATTTATTAATATCATTTTTATGCTTAATTTTATAACTTGTGATTTAAATATTAGATAATATTTCCTCACATGTACAACACATATGTGATATTCTATTTTCCTTTTAATTTTTTACTTTTTGTGTGTTATTTCTTTGTCTAGTTTTTACTGCTTTTAAATAAGGCATCTCTGTGAGCTCTTGCTTCTAACTGATAGTTACCTTTACACAGATGTTTTGATAGACACAGCATGGGCATCAATTTTCTGTGGAAGGCAATTTTCTGGCACGAGTGAACATAGCGGAGCGAAACTTTTGGACACAAGCACTGCACTCATGCAAGACACCTTATTGAATGCAGCATATGGGGATCTTATTTTGGACGGGCAAATAGAAGGAACACATGGGACCACCAAAAGTACCAAAAGTAGATGAAGTAGTTGGAAACACATGGATCCTGTTGGTTTATTTCTTTTGGGCATTACATGACAAGGTTAGTTAACCACTAATCTCCATATGGGAATTTTTCAGAATGTGCTTATGGGTAGCTGGAGGGAAGCTCACGTAAGTCAGCATGGAGCACGCAACACGTGAGCTTATAGATGTTGTTCTGCTTCCGCACATGCACATGGCTTTCTCTGCCTTTTTTATGTTTAACATGCAGTGAAATAAAAGAGAAAGTGCAACGCATGCAGTAACTTCGTTTTGGACGTGAGATGCAACAGGCAAAGTTTTCTTTTCTTGCTTTCGGAAGGACACATGGAAAGGGGTAGAGTGGCATTTTGATGAAAGGCGAAAAGAGACTACGTGGAAAATATATTTTTTAGGGGGCTTATTTTCTAGGTTTGAGGTGAAAGGCAGGAGGGTGTCCTTTGGGTCTTTTTTCTGTTTTGGGGAGGCAGAAGAAGAAAAAAGTTTGTTTGGGGGGCCTCTGGAAAATGAAGGGATAGACGGCAGAATGAAGGAGTTTCTTTTGGGCTTCATTGCTTTCCACACATAGCGAGACAGAGGAAGTTTTTGGGTTCTATTTTTCTCTCCACCTTTGCTTTATGGTAGAGGTTGTTTTCTAGTGTTGGGTTTTATTTTTTATTTTATTTATCTGATGGAGAATGTTTCCTTGATTTTCATGGCTCTTGTGATAGACTTGGTTGGCTCAATTTTCATACTAAGATTAGAGGTGAAGTCTAATAATTTAGATATTATTTTGGATCAACAATAGAGTTTATATTATGAGTTTGATTGATTGAATGGTTTTATTATTGGAAATTTGGATTATCTATATATTTATTTTGGTTCATTGTGATTTTTAAGTACATTGAATGCTTGAAAAATCCCTGTGATATTCAAATGGGTTTGTGAATATTTTAACTATCAATTGTTCATGTTTAATCATAAGTGATTAGTTTTCTTGTCCTTAACTACTAAATCTTTCAGTTAAATAGAATCATTATTCTAATTTAATTGAAGTAAATTGATCGGAGACAATATTCTAAATTATTAGACGAATCCTTGAAACCTTAGTGGTTTTCTATATCGATTTATTTTATCATTTTAGTTGTAATCTGTTACTTTAAAATCTTCATCTCAGTGGTTTTCTCTTCTATTTGATTGCATGTTCCTTTTAATAAATCATTTTTATTGTTTAAGTTTATTTTCTTTATCATATAAGTCAATTTTTGTGAATTCGATCCTGTTAGGTACTACAACACCTCTATACTTATAGGTAAAATTGCTCTGAATTTTTAGTTCACTACTTTGAGACAAAGTTTAGGTGTAACAAGTGGTTTGGACTTTGGGCGAGAGAGAGATTGAGAGCTAGGGTTTCGATTTGGACTTTGGGTGTGTGTGTGAGAGAGAGAGAACGTTAGGATTTCGATTTGAAATTTGGGCGATAGAGAGAGAGGAGATCATAGGTTCACATAGAGAAAATAAATCAGTTTGTAAGGGTTTATATATATAACCCAGGTACTGGGTTTTAAACCTGGAACCCGGGTGTTATAACTGACCTAGATAGGATTGGTCCGAGTTTTGTAATGCTGGTTTCGGCCACGATCAAATCTAGGTTGAAACCCAAAACCGAAACCGAAACCGAGTTATCAAGATTTCGGACCTAGTCGGGCAAAAACTCGGCTCGAATGAATAGTCCTAGTTTGGTTCATTTAGGTTGGTTTCCTTTCCTAATTAGATCTTATACTTCTTTTGTTTTTATTAATTAACTTGATTCATATGGTTCATAAGAAGATAATTTCTATCTCCAAATTCCTACGTACTAGCTTTCAAAAGTAAAAGGAAATTCCTTATCTTTTAATATATATTTAATTCAAATAAAAGAAACTTGAATTCGATTCAATTGGCTTATTAAATGAAGTGGTCATGAGCCAAAGTTATGATAAATTATTAAGCGACACCGCTTCCATAAAATGTACAATAAAAAATAAATTGGTATTATTTATTTATTTTTTTAATAATTTATAGCAAACCATTTCATTCAGTTAGAAAAAACATTACAAAACACACTACAAATGCTATTTGTCCGAATAACTTGTGAAATGAAATCTGGACTAGAATTCCACCACACAGTAATGTCAGCTACATTCTAAGCATGTTTCATTGTTTTGTAAGTCTATGAGCAGCCTCATTTCCTATGCACCTAACACGTTGCACAGTACAGAGTGAGATCTTCTTCATCAGGTCTTTAACTTCTTGAATTAGGCTACCCAGTAGTGACAAAGATTCTCCGCTAGCTTGTATCACTCTCACCGTAAGTAAAGAGTCACTTTCCACAATCAGTTCATGTAGACCCATAGGAATACACAACTGAAGCCCTCTAAGCATAGCTAGAAGTTCAATTTTTGTAGGGTCTTTAACTTCATTCTCTTTTTAACTAGCAACCATCACAACATTACCCTTGGTATCTCTAAAGATAATGCCCACCCCTACTCTACACTAAGCACGAAAAACAGCCCCATCGACATTTAGTTTCATTTCTCTTGAAGGTGGAGGAGCCCAACAGCAGTACAGGCGAGTCAGATGCTTTAGTTGACCTTGAAACTCCTTATGATCTTTCTGTAGAGATAGTGCGTATACCACCACTTGCTCAAGAAAAAAGTCTCTCTCTTCATGAACCTTTTGATTTCTTTTGTACCACGTTCCCCATCCAAAGAGAAAAAACTATTCTAACTCTTCATGTGTACTTATTTTCATCACTGCTTGCACTAAATCCTCAAACTTTCCTCTAAATCCAGGTGGGGTCAAACAATTTAGTTGTTTCTTCCAGCACTCTCTAATGGATGGGAAAGAATAAAGGGCATGTCCAATATATTCCACTTCCTCTTTAGAGAAAATGCAATCATCTTCCATAACCACCTTCCTGATTTTAAATTGTGCAGAGTTGGCAAGCCATTTTTACAAACTCGCCATGCAAACATCTTCACCTTATTTGGTAATTTTAACTTCCATAATCTCTTTATATACTTTTCTAAGTTTCTACATTTGAGCTCTCACCTTCATCTCTGGTTTTTCCAAAGGCATGAAAAAATCTATAGACATTTGTCACACTGTACTGACCATCATTTTCATGCTCCCATATTTGTTTGTCTTCTTGATCCCTTAGTGCTAAACTGATTTTCAAGAATTATGCAGTAGCTCTTGGTGGTAAAATGCTTCTCCTTTTTCTACATTCCACTATTTTGTGGTTTGATCAATTAAGCTTCCCACTTTTTCTTCCTTTAACTGGCTACTAACTTCATTGCTACATGGTGTGATGACTTTATTTTCTGGTATCCAATAATTTGTCTAGATATTTATAGACTTCCCATTCCCTATCCTCCATCTATAGCCTTGTAGCAGTCCTTTCTTTCCCAGATTCCTTGATCTCCATACATAAGATGGAGCAGTGCCTAATTTTGCAATACAAAAACTTGAGTCAGAAAAATACTTAGCTTCGAAAACTTTATGCACTAAAGTAGACTCCTCATTCATAAGCTTCCATCCCTGTTTAGCCAGCATAGTCGCATTGAAAGTCTTGAGATCCTGAAACCCCATACCCCCTTCACATTTTGAAGTACATATCTTCCTCCAACTTACCCATCTAATATTATTCTCATTCTGTCTTTGACCCAACCAAAACTTTGTCATCATATTTTTCAACTCAGAGCAGAAAGTTCCAGGCAACTTAAAGCAACTTAGTGTATATGTTGGTATAGACATGACCACTGCTTTAATGAGAATTTTCCTTCCTCCCTGTGAGAGTAATCTTTCCTTCCAGCCTTGTAATTTCTTCCAAATTTTATGCTTCAATTATGAGAAAGCCTTAGTTTTTTCATGACCTATCATAGGAGGTAGTTCCAAATATTTATAATACTGTTGAAACTTTTGGACATCCCCAAAAGCCATAATCTCCTCTTGCTACGAATGTATGACATTCTAGCTGAAAACCATGAAGGTTTTTATCTCTATTTACTTTTCGACTGGAAGCTCTCTCATAAATTTGTAGCAGCTGTTGAATTCTTAGATTTTTTTTTTTTTTTTTTTTTGCATATTAGCTTTACAAAATGGAACACTATCATCTGTAAATAGTAGGTGATTGATCCTTGGAGCCCCTTACAAATTTGAATGCCTCCTATCACTTTATCATGTGCTGCCTACTGTAGTGTGATCAGACCTTCAGTACACAACAAAAAAAAGATAAGGAGAATGTGAGTCTCCTTGCCTCAAGCCTCTAGAAGGATTTATTGGAGCTTTAGGTTCACCATTAATCATAATAGAGAAAGAGACAGTGTTTACACACCTCATAGTAAACTTCATCCACTTATCATGAAAACCCATCTTTCTCATAACCAGTTTCCAAAAGTCCCAGTCAACTCTATTGTAAGTTTTGTTCATATCAAACTTAAGAGACATGTATCCAGCTTTATCAGCTCTCTTGTCTTAGAAAATGAATCAATTCATAAGCTACAATAATATTGTCAGTAATGAGTCTACCTGGGATAAAAACACTTTGTGAACATGAAATAACTTTAGGAAGGACAATTTTAATCTGTTAGCTAGCACCTTTGAGATCAACTTATAAATCACATTACAAAGACTTATAGGCCTATAATCAGCCACTACGTTAGGCTTTTTCTTTTTGGGAATTAAAGTGATACAAGTATGATTAATGGCATATGGGAACTTACCATTATTCAAAGCATTCAGTACAATTGTGCTCACATCCTTGCTAACTATTCCCCAATATTTTGAAAAAATATTGGTGCCATGCCATCTAGGCCTTGTGGCTTTGTGGGATTCATTTGTTGCAAAGTTGAAAGGACTTCCTCTTCTGTAAACACCTGAGTCAGCACTTGATTCATTGTTATTCTTCCAGCAAGGCCCTCTAAGAAAGCCATATCCCCTCTCTGATCCGAAGATGTGAACATATATATGTAGTAATCTAGAATCACCTTATCTCTGCCTTTCTCAACTTGGCACTGTCCTGCTCCATCTCTTACCCTTTTATCATGTTCTTCTTCCTCATTTGAGAGGCTTTGTAGTGAAAAAATTTAGTGTTTTGGTCTCCTTCTTTGAGCCAAAGAGCTTTTGATCTTTGCCTCCAAAACATTTCTCTCTCTTTCCAACCATTTCTGAACCTTAGCTCTCGCATGATCCTTAATCCTTAGGTATATAGTATCAAGAATATGCAGATGCTTGAGTTTATCTCTTGACTGCTGAAATTATTTTGTATTGTGCCAAAGCATTTCTTATTCCACACCTCTAGTTTCTCACTTCATGTCTCTTTGATGAATCGGGGTGACCATAAATCCCTTTTAAACTCCATTTAGCAAGATCTTCCCCTACTTCTTTTACTTAGCATGCATATGGAATTTTGAGAAGCTAATAATAGTTAATGCAACTTTTTTCTTCCAAAATAAAGCAATACCCCAACTTCTTCCTTCATTGCTTACACCCATACAACATTCATACCCCAACCCAAACTTAAGTCTCTCCACTCTTTTATCTGCCAGCTTTGTTCTTGAGCTTGAATTCCCTGTGAGTTCCCAAGCTCACATGAATTCCAACTCAAGATTTTCATTGGTTTTGGTAGGGTTGGTGACTAGCCTTTGCTGATATGTCTGTTGGTATTAATGTCATCCTCTCCTACTAGCTTCTGTTGTAATACATAGGAGGAAAGCACCTCTTCCTTTGTTCTACCCTTCTTAACCACATGAGCCTGAGAGTGTAAACCACTCACTTCATCCAAAACTCTATTATTTCCTCTCTCTTTAGAAAGTGAGATAGAACACTTACCTTTTTCTCTAGCCATTTTCTTCTAGCTTCCAGGTCTTTGTATTATGAGGATGCTGCTAGTCCATTCTGCCTTGTTCTCCATCAGTATTCTCCTCACGATTGTCCATCAATTTCACAATGCCATGTTGGGCTTGAGTTCTAGTCACCAATAGTTTGGTTGGGCTAGACTTGTTAGGCCTTCTAGATAGAAGCCCATACTACTGGTGTCCTTCCATATAAGAGCCTCGTCCCATATCTCCCGATATCACATCTTCCTTATCCTCATTTCTCACCATAGCCTCTTTAATGGCCACCTATGTTTGCCCCTATTCTCTAGCTATTGATTTAGAATCAGCTCCATTTTGGAGACTTCCTACTCTACCCTCCTCCATCATCGTAGTTACCTTGTGAGCTTCCTCCCTCTCTTCGTTCCCTCCTAATTCCTTGCGCCTGCCATAATCAATTATTTTTTCCATGTTTGTATCCACAATAGGAGTTTGGCTAGAGCTCACCCATTATCATAAAGGAAACAAACGGAAATTTTTGATAGTTCTGTACCTAAAAAGTAGTCTAAACATCATTATCATAATGCACTTCTTCAAACTAAACATATTTTATTCAATCATGCAGGTAATCTAAAAAGTATCTAGTTTAGGATCATGTGCTTTACGATTTTTTCAAATTTCTGGTGGGCTATTATGTTGCAGTACCAGTGATTTTTAATAAAGAAAAAGTTTTCATTTTTATTCCTGTTAGTGGATTTGGCTTTAACAACAATCCAAAAAAATCATTTTCAAAGGAAAAAAGACAAATTTTTTTTGTCAAGCACCAATGTAGATAAATAATGGCTATATTTTTATGACAACAATCTCGGTTAATGCTACAGATAATAGCTAAACAAATTATTTTACAGTGCTTATCAAATTTGTGAGTACGTTAAAAACAACAACACGTCAAAATACCTCACTTTAGTCTCGGGAGAGCGACAAAATGTTATAGTGCAACAGAGGGGAAGGCTGAGAATCAGGGTCTAGTTTATCCAAAGGAGAGAGAGAGGCCAAATGGGTGTGAAAAGTCTAAGAGAGAAAGGCATCAGTCCCGAGGTCTTTGAAAAGCCTATAGATTCACTACAACCAGTTTTATTTTATTTTTAAAAAAACTCTTGTGTGTCATCTCTTGATTGGGGAGTATAAAATGAGTATATACACCAAGTCTTGTTGCCAGTCGCTCCCAAATATATAACATATACAATATAATAAAGAATCTATTAATTTTTAGAATTAAATAATTCATAGATAAATTCGAGCTCGTATGAAAACCAATAATAATTGAGTTATTGGTCTATATAAAATATAATTTAATGAAAATCATGTTCAAATAAACAATAAATGACAAAACCAACTTAAAACTAGACCCATATAAATTTTAAACCCTAATTAATTAAGGGGAATAATGACTAAAAAGCCCTTTTGGTCCAACAATAATTGTATGAGCAGTAGGGCTGTTCATCCGGGTTTCGGACCGGGTATCTGGGTATACCCGGACCGGAATCCGGATTCAAAATCCGGACCGGGTTCCGACCCGGATATAGCCGGGTTATGACCCGGTCTGAAACCCGGATTGATCCGGGTTTTTATAACCCGGAAATCCGGGTTCCGGATAAAACCTGGGCTTTTTTTTTTTTTTTTTTTAAATTCAAATCATTCTGTTATTAATTTTTTATGTTGAAAAAATGTTTATAAAAATATCCAATATTTTATTGCAACTTTTTCAAGAAATATTGTTGAATGCATTTTTTTTTTTTGCTATATAAAAACTTATATTTTATATCATTTTGTCCATGATGATAAAAATATCAACTAATTATAGTTAACACATACATATAAGCTAACGGTTTAAACAACTAATTAACCTAAAAAGAAAAAAAAAATCCACTAAATATTACATTGTTTGACCTGATTTGCTTAAAATATTACAAAACACATACATTGTTTTAATTAAACTCCAATACACAACAACAGACAGGAACTAATTTGGTAAGAACATTCCTTGCACTTGTCTCTTTATGCATCGCCACCAAAGTGAAGAAAACAAAAGCCATGGGAAAAGAAAAACATCAAAGCCAGCAATTAAACAATGGAAAAATGGACGTAAAGGGATCCATCCAACCCTCACTGAAGCTCCTAGAGTGTTCTGAAGAACGATCTGGTCAATTCCATTCTTGTCCTTTGTAACTTCAACTACTGCTCTCTGATTACTTTCTGCCCCAGAATGATTCATTTCATAAACACAATAAGGACATCAATGGGAAGAAACAAGAAGACAGAACTCTCTCCAAAACAAAACCTGAAAGTAGAGCTTTCCCCCTTAATGCTTTCTTGGGACTCACCAATTTTCTTGTGAATTGAAACCAAAAACTATTTTAATATAGAAATAGAGTCGATAACCTATAGAAATTACTCAATATTTAATATATATCCCTAAATTGATAAATATATTGATAATTAATTGTATATTGACATATATAATGTATATAGCAAAATATGCATTATGAAAAAATATTAAAAAAATATGAACTATTGTTATACCTCTTCAGTCCCTCTCACGATGAATTTCTAGATCACCCATTGAACTCAAAATTAACTTTATACCTCTGTCTCTAAGTTCCAAAAGACTCTAAATAAAATAAACATTTATACTACCTGAAACCACCTGAAACAAAGAAACCCAGTTAGCAAAATAGTAAAAAGAAACCGTAACCAATTCCATGATATTGACACTTCTTCTCCAAAGCAAATGATGAACATGACCTTCTGGTATACACATAAATGCCCACTTCCCTAATCCTAATTAGAAGCTATAAGAGTCAATACATAACATGATATATAGATAAACAAACAGCAGAAAGTTGATCAGCATAGGATCTAGTAATTTCTCATGCACCAAAATATACTGAACAATAGAAAGAAAAACAAACAGGTTCATGCTCACTGCAACCACCACCAAAGGGTGGAAGCAGAAAGTTGAAAAAATGTTTTACGTTTGTAGCATGCCTTATAATCTTCAATCCTATGCTACTCTGCAGATCTAACCAACCAATTACAACTAACAAAATAATAACAACAAAGAATCTAAACTAAACAAAACTCTAACAAATAAAACCCAAAAATAAAAGAGCCGATCTAGCCAACCAAAACACTACTCACGCACTACCACAACATAACAGGTTATAGATCTGGGCGAAAAAATAAAACCCAAAAAGAAAATAGCAGATCTAGCCAAACGGCAGCCTCTGCTAGTCACCGGCGACGATGGCTAGGGTTTCGGCTTCCCCAAAACACTCTTGATACGAAAGAACCTCCCCCCATGGAGAAGAGATCTAAATGCTCAAAAAACACACAGAGAGAGAGAGAGAGAGAGAGAGAGAGAGAGAGAGAGAGAGAGAGAGAGAGAGAGAGAGAGAGAGAGAGAGAGAGAGAGAGAGAGAGAGAGAGAGAGAGAGAGAGAGAGAGAGGAAAGTACCGAGAGTTGCGAAAACTCTTCTATGGAGTCGTGGACGTTGGCCTCAGATAACACCGGCGGCGATGGTTGTGGTTTCGGCGCTCGATCGAGAGAGAGAGAGAGAGGGCGAGAAACGACATAGAGAACAGAGAGATCCGGGCGAGAGAGAGAGAGAGAGGGGTCTGAATTTTGTCACCGGGGGGGGGGCGGCTAGGTTTTTTTTTTTTTCATTTATATACCCGGGTACCGGGTTTTAAACCCGGATCCGGATTTAAAATCCGGTACCCGGACCAGATTAATCCGGTTTTTTAAATCCGGGTACCGACCCGGATTTGACCCGGGCCGAAAACCTGAACCGGAATCCGGTTATACCGGATTCCGGTCCGGGCCGGATGAACAGCCCTAATGAGCAGGCAGTCATCAAGATAAGCATTTAACGTTATTACTTCCTATTAATCCTTCTTTTAAGCCCCTCCCACAATTATAATTGTCTGCACAGCCCGTCAAGATAAGCATTTGACGATTCCCTCAAAGTCATCCTTCTTGTTAAGATTTACAAGCCCTTTGCTACTCCCAGAATTATGTATGCACAGCTATAAATTTATAGCTTCTTTGTTGGCAATACAAGGAAAAACTTTTAGATTTTTTTTTTAAATTTTTAATTTTCCTCTATATTTGACTTTATTTATTCCAACTAATTCCTGAATAGTACCATTCCATTTAAAAATAATTTTTACATTTTTAAAATGTGCAAGTCTTGTGCAATTTCTTTTAAAAAATAGAGTATATCCAAAATCTATATAAAAGAATTAATTAAATTTTATTTTTTATAATAAGCCTATTTGTTTTTTTTTCAAAAAACTTGCTGTAGGCTTCTGCATCCAAAAACTATACCTAACCTTATTTTTCGATTTATATAATGTAATAATAGATCTTGGGGCTGGCCCCAAGAAAATTATAGGGCAGGTGGGATTTCAACAACATATGCTATGGGAATTAAGTACATATGGATTCTCCCATTAATGTCACTTATATCTTCTTGGAAAAAATTCTAATTAGGGGTTAATAGGTTTGGTTTCGTCTAGTTTTGGATAAATTTTAGAATCAAACCAGTATACACCGGTTGAAAATTTAAAAATTGCTACGAACCATTTTATTGCCAAAACTGGAACTTTCCCTTTCTTCAATTTTGGTCACATTTTTCCAGTTTACCGTTTACATGTATGACATTATATAAGTTTAGTATTATAATTTTTTCAATACTAAACTTAATTGTTAGTGTTAATGCCTAAAAATAGCATATAAATTCGAAAGGGAAGAATGATCCATTTTTGGCCTTGTTGAGGTTGTTCTGAGCTTGGATCAGTAAATAAATGCAAGGAAATAAATAGAGGGAGATACACAGATTTACATAGTTCGGCATTGGGCCTACGTCCATGGAGATTTGGGGAGGGGAGAATCCACTATAATAAACTTGTTTTACAGTCTCTCATTTGCACTATACAATAGATCCTGAAGGTTTGTCTTCTGGTGGGATCTCATTGCTGGACTTCCTATCATGAGGCTGAAGATGCTTTCTTGGAGCAGTCTTGCCAAAAGTCCCCGAAGTCATATGTGCTCGTGCCTTTTATCTCCTGTCCCTACTTTAGGTCTCCTCATCCCTCATTTATGTCCCATCTCCTATTTTCCTCCTGACACGTTGATACCTTACCTTCCCTTGTCCCTTCTTTGTTCCCTTTCACTCTCTCTTCTTTTATCTTTTAGTAATGACCCTTTGGTGGACTGGCTTTTGAGAACCATTTTGGATTTGGTGTATTTTACCCCCTTACAGTTGCCCACAATTCTTAAGGGCAATTTGCTCCAAAAAGAAGATCTTGAGAATCTTCAAAGGTAAAATATGCAATCGAACTGATCTGCCCCAACTTGCCATAGCTGAGCTACGCCCTCGGACTCTATGCCAAATGCAGGATTAGGCGGGAGATGGGCTCGACCGCATAGAATGCAAGCGTGTAACTCAGCTATGGTGAGGTAAGTGGGAGATAGGCTTGACCCTGTAGAGTGCAAGGGCGTAGCTCGGCTATAGCGAGGTAAGTTGCAGATAGGCTCTACCGCATAGCTCGACTATGGTAGGAGATGTACTCTACCTCGTAAGGCGTGAATCTTGGCTATGGTAGGAGATGCGCTCGACCGCGTAGAGTGCGAGTGTGGGCGAGGTAAGTGGGAGAGAGGCTTAATTTCGTAGAGTACAAACACATAGTCGGCTTGATGAGATAAGTGGGAGATCGACTTGATTGCATAGAGTGTGAGCATGGGGCTTGTCTTGGCGAGGTGAGCAGGAGAAAGGCTCAACCACGTAAAGTGCGAACCTGAAGCTCGGCTATTGCGGGAGATGTGTTAGACCACAAAGTGCGAGTGTGGGGCTCAGCCATGGTTAGAGATGTACTCTACTGTGTAAGGTGCGAGCATGTAGACTAGCTATGGTGAGGTAAGCTAGAGATAGGCTCGACTGTGTAAGGTATGAGTGCATAGCTTGGCTATTGCGAGAGATGCACTTAACTGCGTGGAGTGCGAGTGCATATCTCAGCTTGGTGAGATAAGCAGGAGATGGACTCAACCGCATACAGTGCCAGTGTGGGATTTTTCTTGGCAAGGTGAGCGGGAGATAGGCTCAACTGCATAAGATGTGAACGTGTAGCTTGGCTATGGTGGGAGATGCACTCAACCATGTAACATGCAAGTGTGTAGCTCGGCTATGTTGAGAGATACTCTATCGCGTAGAGTTTGAGCGTGGGGTTCGGTTATGGCGGGAGATGTACTCTACCACGTAAGGTGTGAGTGTGAAGCTTGGCTATGGTGAGAGATGTGCTCAACTGCGTAGGGTGCGAGGGCATAGCTCGATTATGGCAGGAGATGTACTCTATCGCGTAAAGTGCGAGTGCTTAGCTTGGCTATGGCGGAAGATGGAATATACCACATAGAGTGCATACGAAGGTGGTTGGGCAATCAAGTGATTTGCCTACCTATTCGAGCACTTGGGAGGTTGGGCAGTCCCTCCCGCTTGTTGACTTGTTATAAAAATGGTGATAAGCCAGCAGTCAAAAGACTGGACCCGATTCTTTGGCTTGACGGAGGTCTAGTAGTTCATAAGACTAGACTAGCCTCGCCACTGTGAAGGAGGTTAAGTAGTTCATAAGACGGGACTCGGCTTATGTCTTTAGAGGAGGCTAAGCAGTGCGTTCAGGCTAGACTAGCCCTAAGTCTTTAGAAGAGGTGGAGCAGTGCGTTAAGGCTAGACTCGCCCTAATTTTTTAGAGGAGGTTGGTGTTTGCTAGAGGAGATGCGATCCCTAGAGTAAAGTTGGGCAGTCGAGAGGTTGAACCCGCACTTCACCATAAGGCAGGCTAGGCCGCCTTAAGGCTGGATTGACCTATTGACCCTTAACGGGAAGGTAAGTAAGAGATGCTTGTCCATGTTGTAAAACTCAAACCAATCAGTGTAAATAATCACTGAAATTCACAAACCTGAGTTGTTTTGTTGAAGTACAGCAAAGATCTGAGGTGTTATCCATTTAGCATTTTGTTGTAGGAGATAGCATTCTAGAGTAGTGTCGAATAGTCGAAGAACTAAACCTGCACTTCACCGGGGGAGGGGTATAGATGCCTTAGGCTAAGTCCACCCCTTTGTCCATTCGGGGAGGTAATTTGTTGGATGGATGAGAAGCCAGTCCGCACTTCACTATAATGGGGGCGAGGTAAGTTGTTTGGGTAGCCAAGAGGATGGACCCACTCTCCTCCATGAGGGCAGTCAGGCTGCCGTGGGGGTTGGACTTGCCTATCGACCTTTACGAGGAGGTAGGTTGTTCGGGCAATTGGGACTGGACCTGCTCCCGCTCCTACTTGTTGACATCACAACAAAGGTAAATGTTGGGTTATACTATCAATGATCCCACTCTTTGTCGTATCGGAGGTTGGAGTAAGTTATTCAGATAACCGAGAGGCTGGACCCACTCTCCTCGTGGGGGAGGTTAGGCTGCTGCGGAGGATGGACTTGCTTATCAACCTTTACGAGTAGGTAGGTTGTTTGGGTAGTTTGGGAATGGACCTGCCTCTACCTGTTGATGCTCATGAGGAAGGTAAGTTGTTGGGCAGCTGATGGCTAGCCCATACTCCACCGTGGGAGGGATAAAGCCATCTTAGGCATTAAATTCATCCCTTTGGTACCCTGCTGGGGAGGTAAGTGTTGAACAACTAAGCAGCCAATCTATACTTGACCGTTGGGGGTGTGGTAAGTTGTTTGAGTAGCCGAGAGGTTGGACTCGCTCTCTCGGTCGAGGAGGTTGAGCCGCCTATCCACCTATTAACCCTCACGAGCAGAAAAGTTGTTCGGACAGTTTGTGACTGGATCCACTCCTGCTCATTGACACCACATGGAAGGTAAGTGTTGGGTTAGGCTGGCGTTGATCCCACTCTTTATAATGGCAAAGGTTGGGGTAAGTTATCGGGTAGCCGAGGGGTTTGACCCTCTCTCCTTCCCGAGAGGGGCCGGGCTGCCCCAAGGGTTAGGCCTGCCTATCGCCCCTTATGGGGAGTTAAGTTACTGGGCAGTTTAGGACTGTACCAGCTCCTACTTGTTGATGCTAACAAGAAAGGTAAATGTCGGGCATTTGAAGGCTGACCCGCACTCTGCCGTGTGTGGGATAAAGCAGCCTTAGGCATTACACTCATTCCTGTGGTACCCTGCAGGGAAGGTAAGTAGTTGTTGGAGATTTTGGTGGTGGAGATTTACATTGGTGGAGATTACCTTGATGTCAAGGTAGCCAAGGGCTAACTCGCACTTCGCCGCGAGAGGGATAAAGCAACCTTTGTCGCAACTCATCCCTTTAGTGCCTTGCAGGGAGGTAAGCAGTTGTTAGAGATTCCTTTAGTGGAGATTTATGCTGATCGAGATCACAATGATGTCGGGTAGCCAAGAGATACCGCACTCTGCCATGAGAGGGACAAAGCAACCTTTGGTGTAACTGATCCCTATGGTGCCTTGTAGGGAGGTAAGTAGTTGTTGGAGATTTCTTTGGTGGAGATTTATGTTGATGGAGATCAAGTTGATGTTGGGCAACCGAGGGCTGACTCGCACTCTGCCACGAGGGGATAACGCAACATTTGGATAACTCATCCCTTTGGTGCCTCAAGGGGAGGAAAGTAATTGTTGGAGATTTTGCTAGTAGATATTTACATTGATGGAGATAATGTTGATAAAGATAACATTAATGTCGAGTAGCCTAGGGCTGAGCCGCACTCTACTGCGAGAGGAATAAAGTAGTTTTTGGTGTAACTCATTCTTTTGGTGCCTCGCAGAGAGGTAAGTAGTTGTTGGAAATTTACGTTGATGGAGATAACGTTGGTGGAGACATCAGAATGATGTCCAAGTGGGGCTGTATAGTTGATGTTCTATGCCACAGGAAACAATTAAGTTACTAAAAACAAAATTCACATAAATTTTGTGAAAGAAAAACTAGAGTATCTTAGCTGTTATAGCCAATTTTTGCGTGATTGACCATTGCCTGTTACCAATTATCATTTCTTCTCTTCCTTGCCCTTCCTTGATTTTCTTTTATCTCTTCCGTTTTCTTTCTTTTCCTTTTTTTTTTTCTTCACGGTTGAGTTGTATGTCTGTCCATGACTTTTTACCTTGTGGTCGTGGCTAGGTGGTTGTCACTCACTGCATGTATGTGGCTTGTTGCCCGTTGGCCAAGATGGGTTGGCCTAGTGCACTGCGTGGGTGCATGGTGCATGCATGGAGCTCAGGTAGCCATGCCGTGGAAGGTGAGTCCATTGTTAGCTGGGCGAGTCTGTGATGGCTAGGTCAAGCAGTGGGAGAAGAGCTCATGGTCGGGAAGCAGATAGGCTAGTCAAGACTTGTTGGACGTGAAGCAAGAATCCGTGAAGTTGACTAGTGGATGGACACTGGAGAGTTTATTGGTCGAGGAGATAGTAATGTGGTCAAGAAGTGTGATCTAGACGAGGAGTTTGATCTGGGCAAGGAGTTTGTTCTGGGTGAGGAGTTTGATCTGACTGAACACTTGTGCTTGACTCTAGGTGGTCGAGGAGCATGCAGTGAGTAAAGTCTTGGGATAAGGAGATGGTTGCTAGACAGTGGTGATCGAACCATATCTCAGTTTGAGAGGGGTTTCCCCCCATTTGGTGGTTGAGAAACTTGGTCAGCGGAACATCCCACTGGCTACAAAAAACATCGGTGAGATCATCGAGGCTTGGTGGTGGTGTTTCCAGCTTGTGGATGCCATGGGATAATAGGTTTGCTGGGTTCACAACAGTGTGTACCCGTTGTCTCCTAAAGCACACGACGTGTACGCCCTCCTTCAACAGGGGATGTTCAGGCATGGACAGAAATAGCCAGCTGGCCACATGGTGGCTGGCAGTAGGTCCACCGAGCTTAGCCATTCGCTGTGAGCTAGTTTGGTGCACAACATGTGAATGCTGTGAGGGAGGCACGAGCCACCATTTTGCCCTGTACGGTGGTTGGGAACAACAAAGTCTAGGACAAAAGACACTGGCACCCTTCTCGGGTCCTGCCATTGATTAGGTAGAGCTGTTGTTTTATGTCTTTATGGCTATCTTCACTATTCATAGCCCCATGGAAAGGGGTTGTTGTGACTGTTGACAAAAATTGCCAACGGACCAAGTGGTGATCATCGGCGTCCTGCCTGCAAGCCTCTTGTTGAGCACACATTGATGTGCACCGGGTGCGTGCCAGTTTTCCATCGTGGCCAGTTGCTGGTGTAGGGTGCCCCATTGGTAGAGACAGAGGATGCCAGCAGACCTAATGGTGGCTGTTGGCTGGTCCTGCAAGCTCACAGCAGGCTCTCGTGAGCATATTAGGCGCTAGGCAATGTGGACCCATTAGTCAGGCGTGTTGTGCATGGTTCTCGGTGGTGGGAGATAGCCGCTCAGGGACAGAAACCTCAGGCAGCTAACGTGGTGGATGTTGGTTGGTTCACCTAGCTCGTGACTGGCTTTTGCAAGCTTCCCGTCTTGCTGTGGGGCGTGCTCGCACTGTGCATGGCATGCATAGTCGGGACGTAATGCCCATGTAGGCACCATGCACTTAAGTGCCCAGTGTTTACCCGCTGTGCACGTGTATGAGCCCAGTGTATTTTTGTGAACAGTATTTACCTTGCTCACTTAAATACACGATGTAATAAAAAGCATATAGAGTAGTGGGTGCTATTTAAGCTCAAGTGGCCATGGAGTTTGGGCTCTCGGCTTACACGAATAAAAAGTGCAAAAGCTTGATTTACTGGGCGAGGGAAGACTCAGTCGCCCATTCACTGCAATAATATTTTTCATAAAAATAAAAGTTGAAAGGCCAAAGATACTGATTTGGAATAGTCTGATATGCTCATTTGGAGATTATTTAGTGCGCCAGGAAATCGTTCTTCTTCCACTTCCGGTGTAAAAAATAATCTTGATCTCATAGACAGTGCCATCTGTTAACTCCTAAAACAGCACAACAATTCGAAAGAGGAGAAGGATCCATTCCCGACCTTGCCAAAGTTGTTCTGGGCCTAGATTAGTCTCGTGTAGGACCCTAACAGTGGTCTAGTGTGGCTGTACGGTATCCATGCGTACAACCATGACAGTGAATAGTAATAAATGTAGGAAAATAAATAGAGAGAGACATATAGATTTACGTGGCTCGGCACAAGGCCTATATCTATGAGGATTCAGGGAGGGGAGAATTCACTATAATAAGCTTGTTTTACAGTCTCTCATGGTGTCTTATCCTCACTATACAATAGCTTCCGAAGGTCCATCTTCTTATGAAGATCTCATTGCTGGAACCCATATCGTGAGGTTGAAGAAGCATTCTTGGAGCAGTCTAGCCAAAAGTCCCCGAGGTTATATGTGCCTGTGCCTTTTATCTCCTGCCCCTTACTTTAGGTCACCCCTCTTTTATGTCATCTCCACTATTTTCCTTCTGACATCCCGACACCTTGCCTTCCTATGTTCATTCTTTGTCCCATTTCCCTCTCTCTTATTTTATCTTCCAGTGATGACCCTTTAATTGACTGGGTCTTGAGAACCATTTTGAGCCTGGTGTATTTTACTCCTTTAAGTTAGAATTTAGTATTTATTATTAACAATGACTTTTTTTTTTTTTAGTGTGTGATTATACTAGTATAGTATAAGTAATGTTTAACTTATTACTGAGATTAATAGAGTTGAATAATAAGATTAAAATAGTATAATTAGTGCCTAACTATACTAGTATGGTATAAGTAGTTTCTAACTTATATAAAATATTATTTTAATTTTATGTTAAGATTAATATATTTGAATAAAAAGATAAAATTTCATATTATATTAATTAGCAATTTAGTGAATGACATAATATATATATATATATATATATATATGCTCTGGTCTGGTTTGGTACAAACTAATTTTCAAAATATGAAAATCGTACAAAATCAAACCGATTACAAATAAGATAGAACCTAGTCTAGTTTGGTTCAAGCATTTTTACGATTTTTTTTTTTTTTATACCCCTACTTTTAGCCTGTTTTTGCAATTGTGAGTCTCAACAATATCAGTGTCATATATTTAGGTGTCAAAAATTAGGTAAAAAAGGGTTTTTTTTAAAGAAGAGGGATGTTACCTTCAATTTTATTCATAACTCACAATTAAGCAACGTAAGAAATGTGTTGCGTAGAGGTTTCAAAATAAAAAATGGGAAAATATATTTATAAACTTTATTTTTTTACACACAGAACACACCGTTGATCATGTGGAAACTTTCCCCAACAGCTATGCAAAAAACAATGATTGGTGTTTTGATTTTTTTTTTTTTTTAAGTTATAATAGGTCCAATTATAAGTGGCATGTTAAAACACGACTTATATGTACCAAAACTCAATAAAATGATTGACATTTTAAGACACAATTAATAAACTAGTCAACTCGCTTAACCTAAAATCAATCTGTATTAATCCGTTTAAATTTTATTCTAAAATTAGAGTTTTGTTATTATTGGATTGTATTATTGATATTTCTCAATCTGCTAATATTTTTATTTTTTGAATTATAATTTTAGACCCATACTCATATTTGTTACTGTTGGATTTGTAATAATATTGGTTTCATTATAGATTAAAATTTAAAAAATATTGATATTTTTTATTAGTAGGTAGCCTTATTATATTTTTTTAAGATATTGTGGCTACTAATAAATATATATTTAAATTTTCATGTGAAATTATATTAATAAGGTCAAATGAATTATGTGGGATTAGTTCAATTCATTTATATAAAACGGGTTAATCAAATAAGGCATATCGTTATTATCGAATAATTTCTAATTAATTTTTTAAAGGTCAAAATGAATAACGACACTACAAGAAAAATTAGTATTTGCGGCTAAATTTATTTCGGGCGGTACAATTTTGGTCGCAAATAGCCATTTTTTCAAATTCAAGAAAATGTTTGTGTCAACTTAAAAAAATAGCAGCTGAAAATCATTATTTGCGGCAAGTTAAATGCGCCGGAAATAATTTGGCCGCAAATAAGCCTGTCAGTCATTCCAAGGTTGACTTAATAACATTTTTGCCTTTATATGTATTTGTTATAGCGACATTTTTTACTTGTTACGACGACTTTTTAAGTCGCCTTAATAACTTCTGCAGAATTAATTCCCTCCCTCCTCTTATTATTTTCCCACGCTTGAAATTTTCCCTCTCTTTCTCGCTCTCTGTCTTTGTCTTTGTCTCTCTCTCGCTCTCGCACTCGAGTTCTACAGGAGGGTTTCCATTCAAAAGCCAGCGCCGCCGTCTTCTCACCGTCTTCTCGCCGGTGAGTTTGTCTTTACAACTTCTAGGCTCCATTAATCTCTTTCTCACTCTCTGTAACCCTCGCTAGTTGCTAACCCAAACCATAGTTTTCTGTTTTTGAAACAAATTAGTTTCTAACCCTCACTAGTTTCTAACCCAAACCCTCGCTATTGTTGTTTAGGATTTTTCCCTAAGTTGCCTCCCCCTGAAATTTTGGGAAAATCTCTTTCTCAGTTTATTTTTCTGGTTTTTCATTTAATGGAAATATGATCACTTCAACTGAAATCTGACAATAAAAATAAAAATAATTTTCTGTTATTCATATGCAGCCTCTCATGGATAACCTTGAGGCTCAAACCTACGAGACATTTGAGAAAGATGCAGTGAAATACATTCAGGTATATTTTGTGAGTTCTATTTTCGACAAGTTTATCTTTAAATGTTGCTGTTGTTGGCAGTCCTGTTAGGCAATAATTCATGTCAATAGTAAGTGGACAGATTATGGTTATTATTAAAAGGCAGTATGCCATGATTACGACAGTGGAAACTAGTGATATTTTGGTAACTGATCTTTACACTTTGTTTTCAACTAAATCATTTTGTCCAATATCTGTTAGTACTTGTCATTTCTACGTGTTGTTGAAAATTATTTATATATTACTAATCAGTAAATTTTGCTTTGGGTGAACACCATAATCATTCATGCTTTTTATTCTTAATGTTTCAGGTGTCATTTGAGGAGAAAAAGGAAGAGCTATTTGAGATGGTATAATTTTTCTAATATAGCTAATATTAGATTCATTGTAGTTTTACCTTGACAATTCTGATAGTTTAAGCTGTAAATTTCATCACCTCAAGTAAGCATTCCTGCTTGGTCCACTGTGGATGCCAGGCTTGGAAGTTTATCTATCCATTTGGACACCCCACAATGCTTTTCAACCGAGATGTACACTAGGAAGGGCACAACGTGCACTGCACATGTGCCCAATTAGAGTTACAATAACCCATTATATAATTAGAGTTACAATATCTGGTTTAATGACGTTGAAACTTCAGAGATTGACAGGTATTAATGTCTTTTTCATCTATTTTTAAGCAAACCATCACGAATATTAGAGGATTTGGTAGCATTGCACCTAGATATCTATAATAATATAATAATAAAATGTGCAGAAGATTGAAGTGATGATGAGAGTTGCTGGCAGCTTGTTTCTTGTCAGTTTTCTCTAACGGACTGCACAATAAATTAAATATAAATTCATGCAATTGGCACACTTGGAAGGAGCAGTTTAACTCCCAACTGCTTCCTCTACAAATTATGATTTAAATATGATTAGAAAATCTGCATGCATAGTTGGTATAGAAAACATGTACGAGAAAAATGAACAACATTGTTGAATACTTATACTTTGATTTATTGCATTTTGCATTCTATCTGGTTGGTTGTGCATGCTAGCTAGCTTGTGTTTGATGACATCTCTAAAATCTTATGATCTATTTTTTGTTCTTATTTCTCACAGGATTGAACCAAGATATCAAGAAATATAGAGCAAAAACATTTCAGAAGCTGTCAAAGATTGATGGAATCAAAGTTAAACCCATATAGGAAAAATTTCACTTGTAAATTTATATTCCATTGGATATGTTGGATGGTTATATGTAAAACTTAAAATAATGGCAGTGCAGTGGTGAGTTTCAAATATGTACTTTGAGGTTATATGAATGATGTTTCAAGCAAAAACTAAAATTTTCTAAATATGGTATTTTTTTGTTTATTAAGAACAAGTACCTTTACGTTTCAGAGAAAAAATAACGTATGAATAAAAAAACATATTTTCGGCTATAAAAAATAGCTGCAAATAATTATTTCCAGCAAAAAAATATAGCCGAAAAAAAAATTGGCCAGGTCAACCAAGCCAGCATTTATTTGCGGCTTTAAAAAAGTAGCCGCAAATACATATTTCTGGCTAAAAAATATAGCTGGAAATAATTTTGGCCATCGATGATGGATCTTGGCAAAAATTATTGCGACAAAATTTTATTCATTTGCGGCTATTATTATTGTCGAAAATAATGTGTATTTCTGGCTATTCTCAAAGTAGCCGAAAAAACTTTTACTTGGCTCTATAATAGCGGCTATTTGTTGGCAACTAGAAATAGTGGTTAATAACTAATAGCGGCTGACTTAGGTATTATTTCCGGCGAATTTTGCCACTGGAAATGGAACAATTTCTTGTAGTGAACACATGCAATACAATATGTTATTTAAATAGATTATGTTAGAATTTGAAAATATGATTCATTTAACTTAATGATCAAATTAAAATTAATTAATACAATTAATTATCCATAGCTTGACACGATCTAACCCGAATTAGCGATAGTTAATTACAGCTGTGGCGAGAATATCGTTCTCATATTTGATTTTGTCTTTTAGATGATAATTGGAGCGCCGGAGTCTACAATAGTTGTTAGGCTAATCAATTAATTAATGCCAAACCAAACCACTACCATAAAGTAAACATACTTGTAAAAAAAAAATATCGTTAAAATTTAAGGCATCTTCTCCACCGTAAACCACAACTACTCGCCCTATTAACCTTATACTATATATAGACTTCCATCTAATTAATATATAATATATTATTTTTATTTTTTTATTTTAATACTTAAATAGTTATTTATTTAAATAAAATATTTAAAAATATTACATATTAATTAAATGATGTGTGTGGTGTAAGATTTCCTTAAAGCAATTCTAAGCTAAAATAATATAGCCAACAACGATTAAAATTGGTGTTAATCGATTTATTTAATAGTTAGCTAATTTTACATTTAACATAAGAGTAATGTATACTATATGTAGTCTTATGATGTGCAAGCTGACCAAAGTGAGTTTTTTCAAGTAGATTTCGAATTTGCTCACTTTTGTCGAAGAAAATGCATGATGCATATATATATACTCTAGAATTGTACAAATAATTTCCCTTTTATCTATATAATCCAATTCGAATGCTAATTTGTTACTAGATGATCATCATTCTCATAGTGTACATACAGATGCAACAAACTGGGAATGAAATGAAATGATAATTTTATTAATAATATTAAGATAGTTTTTGAATAGTAGAAAAATAGTTTTAGTTAAGCATCTAATGGATTTTGAAAAAGGAGAGAGAAAAAGTTGAACAAAAAATATTATGAAGTTAAAATATTAATTGTTAGAACATAATTTTTTAATATTATTTTCGTTTTAAGATTTGAAAAAGTTGAATTAATTTTTATTTAGAAAATTTGTAATGATTAATTGGAAAGTACATATATTTGAATGATGTTTGAGAAGGAATTGAACAGATAAAATAAGATAACATAAGATTAAATAAGATAAGATGGAAGTTGTTTCCAAACATCCCCTAAAAGAGACTACATATTTTGCATCATATAACATCAAAAGTGTTATATATCAAGCGTAATCCAAATCATATAAATTTTAACCCTAAATTACTAACCTTTGAATTAAGTCATGTACAGACTCCTTTCTGCATTAAGCTGCTACATATAACTACTAAATCCCAATTTCTTCTAAGAAACGTACTACAATGATAATAGATTACATAAAAATAAATATACAAGTTGACGTAATTTCATATAATACGTTATATTTATTTGATAATAAAATTATTTTTACAATCTAATATGCTGTACTAAACCATGTCAATTTCTTTGCCAAAAGATTTCTCATTTCTTCTTATAAAATCATAATATAGAAAAACTTAAAAAGAAAAACAAAAGAAAAAGATCAAACGGATTATGATCATTGGTGTAGTTAATTAATCATTAAATAATTTTATTTTAGAAAAAGCAAGGTATTATGCTGGCGATCCCGCTCCCACTACAACAAATATGACTTTTAGTGACAGATTATAAATAGGACGGTTTCCAAATTGTGACTAAAACGTATTTATTGTGACGGTTTGTGAGAATTGTCACTAAATGTTGGGCAAGAATGTTAAAACGTTCGGACGTTTCACATAATACGTTCTCACATCACAATAACGTTCGAATGTTATGTATATTGACGTGTGAACGTAAAAATTTTAGCGCGAACGTTCGAACGTTTTAACTAATTACCGAACATTAATATATTAGTGCCAATGTTCGAACGTTAAAGTGATAAGGTTCGAACGTTATATGTTAATTTGCATAAATTAACCATAATATATATTTTTTTAATAGTAAGGTTGAGTAACGTTATATTAAAAAAAATTAAGAGTAGAAATTAAGCTACACAATACATACATTAAATATTTGTGTCCATTACATATGTCTAAAATAAAAAATAAAATATGATAAATTTTTACAAATTACTTTCAGAACTGCTGGTTTATAAAAGATTGAAACTCCTCAGTCAATGTCTCAACCTTATTGTTTAGCACATCTACATGATGTGCAAGATGTGCGACAGCCTGATCTATGTGCGCAATCTGTCTATCGATCTATCGGTCTATATGCGCCTTCATATCTGTCATCACTGCATCAACCCAAGTAGGTCGTACATCCCCAGCAGATGTAACTCCCGGCTGTTGACTAGTACTCGCCGTCTGGCGAGCAACATCGGCCCCAGACTCAGTCGGGGGAACAAGATCTGGCGTAGGACCATACTGATGCCGAGCTGAGCCTTTCCCCTGTCCAATGCTCCGGCGGTGTGTGGTTATGTCGATGGGGCTCATTTGGTTTATCATCATCTCCTCCTCCTGGAGTGGCACTCTCCGGGCTAGTAATAAGCAGCTGATGATGATTCTGTACGGGAGATTATCCATGGTAACGATGCTGGCCTCATAACAAATTCGCTCAAATAGAACAAGGGGCAAGTCAATGGGCTCACCACGTGCCAAGCAAATCAGGAACTGTGCACGAGCCTGACTGAATGTGCTCTTATGTGCCACCGGGTCTATATTTGTTGCAACAAAAATGTGCAACATGAGAAAGAAAGGCAGTAGCTGATTTTGGTTGAAGGAGTTTGGCCTATCGAGCTTCGTGCGGTCCGTGCTAGGGAGGATGTAGAAATCCTGGCCCTGCTCATCATCACCAACCTCAGCAGTAATAGGATCGCCCTCGGGTCGATCTTCTTCATGACTGGGCATCAACTCAACAGGGCCTAAAGATGAAGCAGAAGCAGCTGGATCTGCCTTGAATATGCTCAGGGAAAATGCAGCTGCTGTGTCACTAGCCTGAGCAGTTGTCGACTCAGGTAGTATACGCGGAATCTGGAGTAAGTCGGCGATAACATCCGCCGAGAATTGAAACTGTACACCGCGTATACTGAGAGTATGAGATGATGCATCGTTAGGCATGGTGGCCATCCCAATGCAAAACTCTCGAACCATTGAGGGGTAAATCTTTCCCCTCAATGTGCATATGGGGCCCCAGCCTCTGGTGACGAAGACGTCTCTCAGCGTCTTCTGCTCCCAGCTGAGCTCATGAAACTCATTAATGTGGATTTCTCGTTTCCCCATAACAGATCGTGCCCCTAGTTGGGCAATGTTTAGATTGCCTCCATCCCTCCCTTGCTTCCTTGTCGTCATATACTGAGCCATATCCTGAAAGTTTTAAAAAAAATATAAGTTATAATATTTAAAAAAAAATGATTAGAATCACAGATACATACGTATTCTGACATATATAGATTATACAGAAAATTAAAATATCATCCTTATAAATTTACATAATTTTGACAGTAAAATTTTTAGATAATTTCACTTTTTCAATATCTAAAATAATAATAATAAAAAGAAACAATATAAAAATATTTTAATAGGAAACGTTCGAACGTTATTGAAAGTACGTTCGCACGTTAAATTTAAAACTGTCACGTGCGAATTTATGAAAATGATACGTTCGGACGTTTTATCGAACGTATCATTCAAATGTTCGATAAAAACGTATGAATGAGTTCATTACGTCCAAACGTATGATATAAACGTTCAGACGTAATGAATTTGAACTGTCATACGTTCGGACGTTCTTACTAGTCGAAGAAGACCAACGGTTTACGTTCGAACGTTTTATCCAACGGTCTGTTAAAGCGTTGGATAAAAAAGTTCGCACGTAAAAAAATATGTTCACACATTACAGTTTAACGGGCGAATGTAAAGAATACTAAAGGTCACACGTTCGGATATTGTGTCGTGACATCCGAACGTTACGACACGGAATCGTTGAGTCGACTCAGCCATTATTGAAAGCTTCAAAACGCATGTTTCGAAGCCACAAACAACCAAAATAAGCATCTACTAACAGTGGGAAATGTTTCTACGATCCTATTTTATCAATTTACGGCAAATGGTGGCCGGAAAGGCAAGGAACAATAACCGGCCTACTGTGGGTTTCAAAAATTCGAAGCCCACCTATTAAAATGGTACTAAATAGAAGAGGGAGAGGGTAGATTACTTTTCAGTGACAGTTGCGGTGGCGTATGACGACGGTTGCGGTGGCATGCGTGACGGAGAGGAAGAGAGAGTGAGAGTTTTAGTGCGAGAAATGGCCTAGAAACCGTCAAGCTTGGCTTTATATACAGTTAACGTTAATTAATTTACGTTCAAACGTTTCATCTACATTCCAACGCTATGTATTATACGTTCGGACTGAGAATCATACGTGCGAATGTATAACTTATACGTTCGGATGTTATATTAACATGCGAACGTATAACGTATACGTTCGGACGTTAATCAATACGCCCGAACGTTTGAATTATAACATTCGAACGTTTTTTACACTATATATTATATTATATATATTATATAATATATTAATATAATATATATTATATTATCTATATATTACTATATAATATGATATATCATGTAATGTATAGTATTAAAGAAGGATTAATAAGAAATAGATAAGTAATTATAATAATAATTACTTATTTAATAATAAAAATTATTATAATAATTATAATAATTTTGGCAATAATAGTAATAATTATATAATAACTGATAACAATTAAGTGTTATCAATATATAGTATAACTAGTAATTATAATCTAATTTACTATATATTATATTAAATACAAAATAATATAAATCTACAAATAATATATATAAGTCTACAAATAATTTCTAAGTGTTATCAATCATTAATAATATAAATATTATTAGTATATCGGGATAATTCAAACAATGTGCGCTAATTTATTTGTAGACTTTTTTATTAGATATTGTATAACATTGCATAAATAACCTTAGACCCGTTTGGGAATTAGTATACATTTAGGTGTACATTAATTCCTGAATTGTCTAGTGTGGACAGTTTGAGATTATATTATCTGTATTGCACATAAACGTTATTCCTAATTTGAACGTTTAGTATGAAGTTTTGGTGTCTTCCTCATTTGTTCTTTGGGTATACTGTTCTTAGGGTCATAATCCTTATATGTGAACATGTATACTTGGAGAACTATGGGGAAGTACTGCCGAAATTTTTACTAACGTTCAAAGTAGTAGACTGACGGGACTTGTGCAATATGGAGAATATAATCTCGAATGGAATAGGACCAACTACCTTGAGAAAGAGTACTTTGAACATAATGTATCATGATATGCATGTGTATTTAACTCTTATACGTGTTATTAAAAAATTAGATATTTTTAGAAATGGATAAAAGTTGGATGCGTCTACGCGATAGACTTGGAAAAGATTACATACCCTATGCGCGTGGAGTAAGGGCCTTCATTGATTTTGCAAAGGCCTCTGCTGATAGTCGTGGTTACATTAAGTGTCCATGTTGAGGTTGTAAAAATTTGTGTGCGATAGGATTGGATGAAGCTGAAAGTCATATATTTGTGAACGATATGGATTTGGGGTATACTCGATGGGTACTACATGGTGAGCCGTATGCAGAATCAGCGGATGACTTATTCAGTCAGCAGAAAAATTTGCGGCACATGGATGATGATTATGAGCGAGATGAGATGGAGGAGATGTTGAGTGACATTGGAGCTGGGATGTTTATGGATGAGGTTGACGACAATGGCTCAAGTGGGCGACTGAATGATTCAGATAATTTTCTGGAAATGTGGGAAGATGCAAAGTGCGAGCTTTATCCAGGCTGTACAAAACATTCTAAAATGTCGTTTATTGTGCGGTTGCTTCACATAAAGTCATTGTGTGGAATGTCAACCAAAGCAATTAATATGATATTATACTTATTTAACGAAGTGTTTCCTGAAGGATCTATATTGCCAAAGAACTTTTATGAAGCGAAATAGTTGAGAAAGGGATTAAGGTTTGAGTATAAGTCCATACATGCGTACAAGAATGATTGTGTTTTATTTTGGAATGAGAACAGGGAGAAACAAGCATGTCCTGTATACAGAGAGTCGAGGTGGAAGGATAAGAAAAGCGTGCCGGTTAAAGTATTGCAATATTTCCCATTGAAATCCCGGTTGCAAAGATTATACATGTGTAAGAAAATAGCTCATGATATGAAGTGGCACAAAGAGAAAAAAGTTCAAAATGATGGATTTATGAGGCACCTTGCTGACTCACTTGCGTGGCAATGTTTCGATAATCAATTTCTAAAGTTTGGGATAGAAGCAAGGAATGTGTGCCTCGGACTCACAACTAATGGATTCAACCCTTTTGAAAATATGAGTACAAGTTATAGCACTTTATCTGTAGTGTTGATTTTGTACAATCTTCCACCATGGAGGTGCATGAAGGCGCCCAACTTTTTGTTAACTTTGCTTATCCCTGGCCCGAGATCACCTGGGAATGACATTGACGTATATTTGCAGCCGTTGATTGAAGAGTTGAAAGAGTTATGGGAAGTAGGCGTTAGAACTTATGATGCATCCACATCAACAACTTTTCAGATGCATGCTGCGGTAATGTGGACGATAAATGACTTTCCGGCATATGGTAATCTTTCCGGCTGGAGGACTAAAGGAAAGTACTAGTGAGTGGTTAAAATATTCTCAAAAGTTGTGTTTCATGGGTCATCGACGTTATCTACCAACAAATCATGCATGGAGAACAGAATCTGCTAAGTTTGATGGACGAGTAGAAGATAGAATTGTGCCAAATGAGTTGTCTGGGGAAGAGATCCTGGAACAATTGGTACATGTGGCAGCGAACAATTTTGGCAAAAGTCACGGAAAGAACAAGAGAAAACGAGGCATAGCAGAATTGAATTGGACAAAGTGTAGTATTTTTTTTGAGTTGCCGTATTGGTCGTCCTGCATGTTGCGACAAAGTTTGGATGTAATGCATATTGAGAAGAATATTTGTGATAATATACTGGGTACATTGATGAGCATCAATAAAAAGATGAAAGATACGATTAAGACAAGGAAAGATCTTGAGAGAATTGGAATTAAACATAATTTGCATTTATGAGTGAAAGGTAAGAGGGTGGTCATGCCGCATGCATGTTTTACAATGACAAGGGAGGAGAGGATGGACTTCTGCAAATGGTTGCAAGGTGTGAAGTTGCCAGATGGTTATGCTTCAAATATCAGTAGATGCGTAAGCCATGATGACTGGAAAATTAGCGGATTGAAAAGTCATGACTGTCACGTATTTTTGCAGAAGTTATTACCGGTGGGAATTCTTGGGAAGCTAACATCTGCTGTACGTGTTGCCATAACTGAACTGTGTATGTTTTTTAAGGATTTGTGTGCTCGGGTAGTGAATCGAGATATGCTGCAGAAATTGGAAGAAGACATTGCTACTATACTATGTAAATTTGAGCAAATCTTTCCACCGTCATTTTTTGATGTCATGGTCTATTTAGCAATACATTTATCCCAGGAGATCATGTTGGGTGGACCGGTATAGTTCCGTTGGATGTATCCAATTGAAAAATATTTATGTCGACTGAAGCGCACTGTTGGGAATAAAGCCAGAGCTGAGGGTTCAATACTAGAGGCCTATATACACGGTGAATGGTTAACATTTTGCTCTTTATATCTTCGTAGTGTTGAGACACGATTTATTCGTCAAGAACGAAATGCTGATCTTGCTTCTCCGCCTCCTCGTGAGCTATCAGTGTCTTATCAGACTGTACGACCTTTAGGTGCACAAACGGGTTACGATTTACTTGATACAGAGTTGGGTAAAGTTCGGTGGTACGTGCTAAATAATTGTCAGGAGATTGATCACTATCTCAGGTATGTCGTTGTATAAGGTTTAAATAATTCTAAAGATAATGAGGTTAACTTTAACTATTGTTATGTAAAATAATATGATAAATAATACTATACAGTGAGCACATGGACAAACTTAAGATGGAAGGCGTCGAGGATATAGTGGCAAGACACGAGTCAGAATTTTCTGGATGGTTTGAACAACGTGTATGAACTAAACTCTATAATATATGTTACATGATGAAAGTTTTAACTCTAGCTAATATTTAATAAATGACATTATTTAAATTGTTAGATATTGGAACAACGTGCTCGTGATCCCAGATCAGTCTCTTTTGAATTGTATGCATTAGCCTGTGGTCCATCAAACAGAGCACTTCGATACACTGCATGCACAGTTCGAGGTTATAGATTCCATACTCTGGACCGTGAATGTAATAGAAAAACTCAAAACTGCGGTGTCTTGGTCGAGGGGAGTCATGGAACATATGATATTGATTATTATGGTGTCATTTGTAATATTATCGGATTGAAATATCTGGGTGGGTCTATAACATATGTCTTTAAATGTGATTGGTGGGATCTAGACGGTGGTCGGGATTCGATATATAGGGATAATCATTTTACGAGTGTCAACACTGCATCTAAATGGTACGAAGATGATCAATTCGTACTGGCTTGTCAAGCTACTCAAATCTATTACTTGATTGATCCAATGAAAAGTATTGATGAAGATAGTGGAGAGATAACTTGGTGAGTTGTACAACAATTTGTCCCTCAAAATATATATGAAGTAGGAACGAGTGCAGATTACGATAATAGTGGAGATGAAGATGACACTCCAAATGTAGAGGCCTACCAGGAAGATGGAGGAGGGGGTATTAACTTATTTGTTGACCTCGGTGCACTCGAGTTGCTCCCCTTATGTAGAGATGACGTTCCACTCATCCATCTCGACCCGTCTTCATTAAATTATCATTCAATTGAAGAAAGTGAAAAAAGTATAGAAGAAGAGTTAGAAGAAGAAGACGAACAAGAATCCGGGGGGGAAGTGGATAAGGATGACGAAGAAGAGTTTGATGATGACGAAGAAGATGTTATACATAGAGATTCTGAAACAAACATGAAAAATACATCTGAAGATGAAGACTAAAAGTACTAAAAGGTTTATTCATATACAGCCATTATAGAATTTTATAATAAATATATATTTATTCTAATAATATTTTTTTGTTATATATAATCATTTCCAAGTATGCCGCCAAAAAGACAAAGGAGAAATGTGCCTCCTCCATCGAGTCCAAGTCCTGAACCCATTGAGGACTCCCCACCTGAGGAGTCCGTTCCCGAAGATGAAGTTAACATTACAGAGAATGATGCACAGTCGACACCTACCGGTAAGGAATGTTTACATTAATACTATATATAATCAAGAGGTTTGTTTCAATAAATAATATATATAACATTCAAAATTATACTATCATCTATTAGTTAATGCATCTGCTCGTCGCGGTCGTGGCTATACACGCAGTATCTTACTTGAGAAAAATCGAAGGCATGGTAAACTAAAAATCACAATTCCTGATAATTCAACTAGAGGAGTGAATGATAGTGCAGCAGCGCTTTCCTCCTATATTGGCACAGTAGTTTGAACTTACGCTCCATTTTATCTACGCTCCTGGAGAGATGTGCCGAATGAGATTAAGGAACACATTCGGAGTCGTGTGCTGGTGAGTTTACTTATTATATCATTTTTTTCACCTATATTAGTTTATCACATTTTTAACATAATTAATTTATAATTAGGATGAATTTGACATTGACTTTAGTTGTAGCGAGGATTTTAGAATTGTGAATGAGTTAATGGCTACACTATTTCGACGTCACAAGGGACGATGTCACGACCATTTGAAAAGATTTGAGACGTTTGAAGAGGCTGCACAATGCCCTTTCCAGCAGATGAAATTAGACGACTGGATAAAGTGTTGTGATCTTTTTGCCTCTCCAGAATATCAGGTATTCTAGATTTATTTTCTATAATTATTTACATTTATATTTGTTGTTTATATTATATGTATGTACATAGATTATAATTAACGGTGGGAATTATTTTTGTAGCACTTAAGTTTTATAAATGCAAATAATAGATCTGCTCTGACTATTTACCATCGTGCTAGTTCAAGATCATTCCATCGTCTTGCTGAAAAAATGGTAATTAATAAACGCAATAATTCATATTTTTTCTTATTATTCTTTTATATGAGTACTAGCACTGTCCTTTTCAAATTGCTAATGTCGTTTTCTTAGAAACGTGATGATCCTAAAAACTTTTCCCTCGTTCATGTCTATGCTGCTGCTCACACTAATGAGCATAGTGAGTGGATGGATCTGCAGCTGCAATTAATTATGTAAGCGGTGCTCCTTTTGTTAAATAAATTATGTAACATGTGATTAAATTATTTTTTATTTGTATTTCTTTTAATATGTTACTTATTATGTGTTTTGATCTTTCAAACTGCAGGGAAAAATGATGGAGATGCAGTCAGCTTCTGGGGAATCCTCTCCTAGTGACTTGGACATTTTTACATAGGTGCTTGGGCCCAACTCTAGTATGGCAAGAGGTTTGGGATGATCTTTCAAGCATTCCGGTTCATCTTCCTCAATCTCATCGACATCATAAATTAATAATCTTACCAAAGATTTAGAAGTTGCATGACGCGAGAATGAGTATATGAGGTCTAGACAGCAAGAGTTGGAGTCCCTCTTAGAGCGACAGTCTCATTTAGAGACGCGTTTGCAGGACCAACAAAGAGACCAAGAGGAAAGAATCCATAGTGAGGTCCAAAAGCAAGTGCAGCGGGAGATGATGCTGCAAATGGAGCGTGTTATGTCATTGCAACAGAATCGTGCTGGGCGAGGAAAGAAAAAGAAATGAATTTTATTTGTGTATTACGTTTTCAACATCTAATTTGAAAATAGTTTCAAACAATATTGGTTGTGAAATATGTACTGTAATATGAAACAATTGGTTTGTTTATTAAGTGGATGAGTTTAGCATTTCTGATATGTATGTTCGAATGTAAATAAAATACGTTTTAACAGTATTACATGTTCGAAAATATGTTCGAATGTAATCATACAAAATAGTAACAAAACGTTCGAACGTTTAAACCCAAGTTAAAAAAACGTTCAAATGTCAAAAAAGTTTAACGTTCCAAACATCCGAACGTACACTTTTCGTTTGAACTCTACTCTCTTAACATTCGAATTAACGTCCGAATGTTATGATACAAACGTTTGGACATTATTTTATTTTCGTTGGATTCGAGCTTCGAACGTAACGTTTGCACGTATAAACGTTCGAACGTTTATATTATACGTCCGAACTATAATCAACAAACGTTACCTTTTCTCGTTCGGATGTCAGCTCGTCTTTTTTACGTTCGAACGTAATATTTTACGTTCGAACGTAATTTTCTGTGACAGATTCTAACCGTCACAGAAAATGATACGTTCGAACGTTATTTCAAACTGCACATCCCCAACCGTTACTAAAAATATTTTTAGTGACGCTAGTACAATAAACTGTCACCAAATGTAATCCGTGATGCACATTACGTGACAGTGGTGGTGATGGTCAGAAACCGTCACCAAATGTATTTCGTGACGTTTTTCCCATTTCTTGTGATAGTTTCATCTGTCACTAAAACCTATTTTTATTGTAGTGTCCAAGTTCCTGTTTTAATATTTTTTATTTAGTGATTAAGAAAAGAGTAATGATAGAGTTACTATTATTCTACCACCACTTTACCACTTATAATGTATTTGTTTTTTCTTTATTTTCTTTTAAGTATTTTTTAATATATTTAATCATTAAGAAAAAATTTACAAAATATACAATTTTATTAATAGTCACTTTCTTAATCATTAAGTAACGAAAATTTTTAAAAAAATTAAAAAATTAAAAAAATGATAAAGTGGTGATCATAAAATAATGATAAGGTTATCATTATTTTTAAGAAAATATTATTTAATAATATTGTCATTTTTATTTTATTTTTTAAAAAATATTTAAAAATATTAAAAAAATGATGTGAAACTAGTGGAAGCTCCCAAAGGTGGGTCCCACCCTTTTATTTTTTGCCTCCCCCTATATATGCAAATAATGCCCGGCCTACGTACATTCGGTGATATTAATACAGTCAAGATCATCATGATCATGGCCAGTAAACGATCCTGCAGCTATATATATATGGGGTAATATAAGGATAGGAATTCACAAATAATTGCATGCAGCGGAGAATTATAAGATCGATCGAACAACGCCTGGCGAACTGTCGAGGGCCTCTCGAAATACTGTTCTATCTCTAAATTATCCTGTAATTAAGAGGTAAGCACTCGTTTAAACTTGTTTTAAAGATGTGCATGCATGGGGTGCATCCATGCAGGTTCATGATAGTCATCATTGAAATTAATGATCATAAACGGATAAATAAATTTTTCTACTGGTTTTTTTTTTATTTATTTTATTTTAATTTGAGTTTGTGAAAGATATTTTAGTTTTTGTGTGATCTTCTAATTAATTATGAAATTATATTGATGCAAAGTTTTTTGTTTTGAAGCCATGGTTCTAGAGCTCCAAATCCTTGCCCTCTTCCTTCTTTTTCTAATCTTAACCATTCTCTATAGAATTTTCCCATTTCAATCGAAGCTGCCACCAAGCCCTATAGCATTACCAATAATAGGGCATTTCCATCTCCTCGGCCCTCTCATCCACCATTCTTTCCACAAACTCTCCCTTCGTTATGGTCCTTTGTTTTCCCTCCGTCTTGGCTCAGTCCCATGCATCGTAGCCTCGACACCAGAATATGCAAAATTGCTTTTGAAAAACAACGATCTTTCCTTCAGTTCACGTATGCAGACCATCGCCATTTCCCACCTTACCTATAACTCTGCCTATGCATTTGCGCCGTATGGACCGTATTGGAAGTTCATGCGGAGGTTGAGCACAAACGAGCTCTTGGGAAGCCATACTATGAAGAACTTCCTCTCACTTCGAGAAAGGGAATACCGCCGGCTCTTGCGGTTTTTAGCCGGCAAGTCTGAGGCTGGCGAGGCTGTCAATGTTACGGAGGAGTTGTTGAAGTTGTCCAACAATGTCATCTCTGAAATGATGCTTGGTCGGGCCGAGGAGGCTAGGTCTGTAGTGCGTGACCTGACGCGGATTTTAGGGGAGTTTAATGTGTCTGATTACATATGGTTTTGCAAGCATCTGGATTTGCAGGGATTTGGTAAGAGGATTGAGGACATTCATGGGAGGTTCGATGCTTTGGCGGAGAAAGTTATTGCAGAGCGTGAAGAGCTGAGGAAAAAGAAGGAAAATGGAGAAAGAGAAGATACTGGTGATGATCAGCCTCGGGTCAAGGATTTTATTGACATATTGCTTGATTTTTCAGGGGATGAAAGCTCGGAGATAAAGCTGACTAGGGTTCATATCAAAGCCCTCATCGTTGTAAGTTCTTTTCTGCACTCAAATGAGATTTTTGGATTCAAATTCTTTAAAGTTTATTTCCAAACTTTACGGCCTAAACTCAGAAATTAAAGCGCTGTACGTATATCGTCATATGAAATTAATCATAGAGTCAGGGACGAAGGCATAATTATAAGTTTGGAGGGGTCGGGCTGGTATTTTTAGGTGTAGAATAATTAGTTGAATTAAAATTTTTTAGGAATACCTTTAACAAATTGATAAAAAACTGAGTAAAAAATACGAAAGAAAATATAAATTTCAAACTTGCATTCTTCCATAAATACCGATAATTTTACATGTAACATATTTATAAGTTGCAATTAAGAGAAGGTGTTGAACTATCGAAACAAAGTAAATAGGACTAATGAAAAGTAGGTAATACATGTAAACCATAAACTAAGTTTTGTATTTTGCTAAATAATGTATAGAAGTAATATCATATACAAAAATATGGGTAATATTGATATTCAATTACTTTTTTCTTTCTACTTTTTGAATCTAGATTAAAAATTTTAGAACATGACGTTATTATATAATTTAGAAGAAAATAAATTTAATCAACTAACGTAATCATGTAATTTAATTAACAATAAATTCAATTTTATAAAATTTTATATGAATTAAAAAGTTAAAACGATATTCAAGATAAAACTAATATAACTTCATGAAATTCTCTTGTTATATATTAGAAGCCACAAACGTGGTTTGATTGGTATGTAACATTGTAAGTTTAGTATTATTATAAAATATATACATAACGTATCATATGAAACTATGTAAGTTTGTGGACTTACTTTTGTAGTATCTTTTTATAGCTATAGTATTTCTCTTATATCATCAATTCTATCATAAGTATAGTAAATTACTCTAATATGAATAAGGTTGATACCCACCATCTAGACGGATTTTACCTTGTCCCTATCCCGGCTGTGGTATTACTTCCACCTCGAACCCCAGCGAAATTTGCTCGCACTTGCCCTAAGGCAAAGGGAATTGGAACACTCTTCATCTAGGAAAAGAGCAAAAAGAAAAAAATACCATATTATTTTAGGAAACAAAAAGAAAAGAGCCAAAAGAAGAAAAATAAACCCACCACAAACAAACAATAATGAAGAGCACAAAAGTCAACCAACAGAGCAAACGATTAGCCCAAATAATAAACCAAAGAAAGCAAAAATTAACAGAATAGAGTAAAAATCAAGGACTTACGTACACATCTTTTTGATGGGCATGGTGGTGCCTTAGAAGAGGATTATAATCAATTAATCATACATATGTTACAAGAAATTAAATAGAGATAGATTCTTTAGAAGCTTAGAAGACAATCTTCCTTTATATTGTTAAAACTACGAGCGAGATCTCATTAATATTCCTCTGTACAACCCTTCTAGGATTTCTTCTCAGCAGGCACAGATACAACAGCAATTGCAACTGAATGGGCATTAGCAGAGCTTATCAACCATCCCGAGGTGCTGAAAAGAGCTCGCAAGGAGATTGAGGATGTTGTCAAAAGTAAAAGATTAGTGAACGAAACAGATGCTCCAAATCTTCCGTACGTCCAAGCCATCTTAAAGGAAACCTTTAGGCTTCACCCACCACTGCCTTTGGTCACAAGAAAATGTGTACAAGATTGTAAGATTGGAAACTATGTCATCCCAACAAACACTATGTTGTTTGTGAATGTGTGGGCCATTGGAAGGGACCCCACTTGTTGGGAAAACCCACTGGAATTTCAACCTGAGAGGTTTTTAAAATCTGATCATGAGAAAAATATGGGTCCCATAGATGTTAGAGGACAGCATTTCGAACTTTTGCCATTTGGATCTGGGACGAGGCTTTGCCCTGGCCTCAACTTGGCCATGCAAGAGTTGCCTACATTGCTTGCGGCTATGATCCAGTGCTTCGATTTTAAGGTGGTTGGGAAACATGGCAAGTTAATTGATGACGAACAAGATATTGCTCTTGTTGATATGGATGAGCGGCCAGGATTGACAGCCCCAAGAGCCTGTGATCTTGTTTGTGTACCAGTAGCGCGCTTCAAGCAACTTAATATCCTTGACACATAAAGATCACATGATCTACCCTCGAGCGGCAGCGGAGTCGAAAATTCATCTTTGAAGGGGCGAACTTATTTTAATTTAGGGATAATAACGTTTTGTATATGATTTATATCTTCCAAATATAATAATAATAATACAAAACTAATCATCAGACAAGTCACTGCAACATTTTGTGGCTTTTGCCACGAATTCTTTTTCTTCGGCTAACTGTCGTGGAAAAAAGTGGTTTTTTGTCACCAAAACGTTTGGAGAGAATAAACATAGACATTTTCCTATGAAATTGTCTTGGTCGATAGTGTTTGATGGCAAAAGATTTTTCTCTACCACGTCTGTAGTTTTTGTCATCAACTTGTTTCCTGGATAATAAATATGGGCAAAATATGCACCTTTAGTAGAAAAATAGTTATTGTAACGAGTTAAATTGACTTTTTACCATGGATTGAAGTCACAGCAAAATTACTATTTAACTCGTACCCTCATCATCGTGGCTTATTTTTTTTTGCCCGCTACTAAATAAGTAATTTCCACAAATACTACTCGCCATAAAAATCTCTACATATTTTTAAATAGAGGAATATACTGTATACCCCACACCCACACTTAATGTCGATTATCTTTCTTTTATTTTTTTTAGAGATTTATTTTAGAGATTATTTTAGAGATTTAAAAGATTAATTCTTTTGTTTTAAATTTATCAGATTTCTCGCTGGATTTATTTTATGATTCTTTTAGTTGTGAAAATTATTTTGATGTACTTTCTTGTTATTAATTATTATTTTGTAGTTAATAAATTTTATTATTTTATTTTACTAAATCATTGCATTTAAATTATATTATTTAAATTTACCATTGTGAAAAATTTTTCGTTAGGTCTATTTTGAGACTCAGATTAAAAAGACTACACCTTATTTCTTTCCCTTTATTTTTTTCTTTTCCTTCATTTTCTTTTTTCTTTTTCCTTTTTTCTTTTTTCTTTCTTCTTTCTTTTTTCTTCTTTCTTTTTTTCCTCCTTATTTCTCCCCCAGCTCGTGCGCGACCCAGCCATGTCGTGCCCAGCCGTTCGGCGACACTGCCTAGCCCACTAACTCCCCCACACTCCAGCGACCTCCCCCACCCCAACCTCCCTTCCCCGCGCGCTCTCTCTCTCTCTCTCTCTCTCTCTCTCTCTCTCTCTCTCTCTCTCTCTCTCTCTCTCTCTCTCTCTCCTCCCCGTTGGCCTTGCGAAACCCATTTGGATTGTAGGTTGTTGAGCCGTTGTGCGCTGCCCATTTCTGTCGCCGTTGCTCCCATTCTCTTCCCTATCAGCTGGCGACCTTACCCCTCTATTTTTAGCCCCTCTCGTGCTGCCAAACTCTACCACGTATGGCTGCAAGCCGCGACCCAAAATCCTCCCCGCGCCGCTGTCACACCACCATTGGCCACCATCTTCTCACCATTTCATTACCGGTTCTCTAGCAACCCAAACCACCATTTCCCACTCCCAATACGCCACCTTTGAAGCCCTACCCTTCACCTCCTGTAAGTCCTCCTCTAGGTTATTTTCGTTTTCTTTGTAATATAATTGTTGGTTCTAAGTGCTTGGTTTTGCTCAAGTAGGTAGAACTTGAAGTGGGTTGGTGATAATTAATCCTTATATTTATTGCTTAATTTATTTATTTATTTATTTTTTTGTAGAACTTGAAGTGGGTGATTATTTCATTCGTTTTGCATTTGAAATGAGAATGATTCACTTAGTGTAAATTGAATTGATTCTGTATATGTGGAGGCCAATAACTTGTAGTTCATACCAGTTAAGCCCTTCCAAGTGTGATATTAGCTAACTTGGGATATGTGATTGTTTCAGAAACTGTAATGTCTTAAAGAAGTTCTCTGACATGGGAGTTTCCACAAAAGAGACACCTTTGAAGATATTTTACCATGACTTTTTCAAATTGAAGAAAACAATTGGACTTGGTACCAAGGTAAAACTTTTATTTCTGTTTCCACTTTTCTAACTTGAAGCATGTTATTATTTGTACTGTCTGTAATGGTAAAGATATGTCCAACTTCTTTAATAACAATCGTACTAATGTTCAGCAGGTTAGTTTAATGCAAGGCTACAAGTTTTGTTTGAATATGTCTTTTAATAGGATATTGACATGAAATGGTAGTGGAGTTGGAAGGAATTGGTGGTGGTGGAAAGATGCAGCTAGAGGCTTGTTCCTTAACAATACTTGTAGTTGTAACTTGTTTCTTTGACTACACTTATTCTCTTGTGCTAAGACACACAATAAAGGAAGTGATTGCTGCATGCATAGTGTTTAACAAAACATGATTGGTTTACAGAATTTGGGCCCCATGATATTTGTTAAATTCAAAAGCCAAAATCATAGAGTATATATGTCTAGCATCAGTGGAAGGGAAACTTAGTGTTTTGCATAATGTCAACCTTATATTGTTCTAAGTTAAGAGAAAGGGCATTTGAAAATTACTAGATATGTCAATAAAATAATCGATATGTCAATAAAGTCCAATCCAATGAAATAATATATATATCAATAATATTAGTCCTAAGTTTTCTTACCTGCATGACCAGTCATCTTCTTACTCCTCAAGTTCATGCACAAATATGGTTGTTTTAGAGACCATACATGAAATTGGAAGGCGGACATTCATGATTAAACTATCAGTGTTTACAACTCAACATAGATGGATATTTTGTTTGGAAAAATGAAATTATTTTTTGCATTTTACTGTTTGGATTTCTGAACATGCTTAGCTAACTGTTATTTTTATCACATTCCAGAAAGCTTAGTAGTAAGGATGCTTAGCTACTATTTTTTCTTGTTACATTTCCTTTCTCTGAATTTTGCACTTTTAATAGTCATGAGCTATTTATATTTTGTCATGTTTATATGTTGACAGGAAAATATCAAGATAGAAGCAAGTAATTGGGAAATGGCCTCTCAGACGCCATGAAGTTAGTACCCCTTTTTTTTCTTCTGCCACTAGCCATGGGTCAGTCGCTTTCTGTCTCCTTTGTGCTTTTAATTTATATGTTTTTATTTTATCCTAACATTCAAGGTTGTTTCATTGGAATATGATGCTTTATTTATTTGGCCTATGTGGGCTATGGAGTTTTGAATTGATTTAGATCTCCTCTTCCTTTCATGTAGATCTGCACTGTCACCTACCTCCAGCAAACTTGGTGGCTTGAAAACATATGTTTTGTTTTGATTGTATGCAGCCTTATTTTTAGCTTGAGTTTAAGTGGACTATGGATTTAGTAATAGTATGTTCACGGGTTTCGAGAGTAATTTCAAATTGTAGTAGACAAATATAATATTTATTCCTTAATTACACTAGTATTTGTCCAATGAGCGTAGAAATGGTGGGTAAGTTATTATTACTCATGAATTATATGCCACGAACCTCTCACCAGGAAATTTGGTGGAAAAAGGTTTGTTCTAACATACTCCCCACTTTTTTCAACTAATTATTCTCACGGAAATGACACAGTAAGCTACCACACTAAATCATCCACCATTGCTTTTGTCATGGGGAATACTTATTTCCAATAGTACAAGTAGTAAATAATAAGTTCTTTCCACAAATATAGAGGTGGCTAAAATATATTTATCACCAAACAGTATCATCCCAATACTAATAATAGTCATGATTTAGGGAGTGACCAAAAACTTTATACCACTAAATGTGTGACAAAATCATACGTGGCTAATACACTTTTTCAGACTGTGGCTTTGGTGACAATTGATGTTAATCTCACCACAAAGGGCCAGGATTCTGTCTCCATTTGCCACGGATGAAAACGGGTTTTGCCACAACTTCTAGTCGTGACAAAAGGTAGTCTTTTCCCATGAATTAACTTTTTCCTGGGAAAAGTTTATTACTCATAAATTATATGCCACTAACATCTCACAAACAAAATTGGTGGAAAAATATTTTTTCTCACATAATCCCCACCTATTTCGACCAAATTCCCTTGTGAGAAAAACCAATATTTCTTATAGTGAAGATATAATCATAGATGTAACAACAAAATTAACACATAACTTGAAGATCATGCATGCTTAAGGCAGGCACATCGTGGTTGTAACAAATCATGAATTTCAAATTATCACAAAAGAATTTCATGGGTACTATTGAGTGCAAACCAATTTCACACACAAAATCTTGAAGCCACACCACTTCTTTGCAAGCTTCTCAAGACAAACAAAGATCAAGCCAGCATATCAATTGTTCTTTGTTGAACCTAAGGTTTCAAGTTTTGTGTAATTATATATCTACACATGGATTTTGATGATAATAAATGAATTCAAAGAACAAAGGAGTCTCAAGCTCAAGTTGTCTACACAATGGAGTCAAACACATCAAGGAAACAAGCATGAGCAAGAAGGGAACGAGTTCACATCAAAGTGATAGAGTAATGTTGTAAATCTCTTAAAAATTCGAAATTAGGATTAAGGTTCAAAATTAATATTTTATCATAAAGCATTAAAATACATTTTTCACATGTGCATGAATATTTTGAAAATTAAATTTGAAAATTTTGAAAGATGATTGATTGTCATCTTTCACATGTGCATACCTTGATTAAAGGGTTGAACTTTGAAAATATTAAAGATGATTGATTGTCATCTTTCACATATGCATGTTTTATTTGAATATTTTCAAAAGTGATTGATGCTTTTTTTGACTTATGCAAAAGGTAGATGATTTTGTTTGAAATATTTGAAAAGTAAATTGTGCTCCTTTTGTCATATGCAAAAGTAAAAGATTAGGTTTGAATTTTTTAAAAAGTAAAGTGTGCTCCTTTTGTCATATGCCAAAAGTAAAAGATTAGGTTTGAAATTTTTGAAAAATGAATGATGTTGTCTTTGACAATTGAAAAAGAAAAACCTTTTATTTGAATTTTTTGAAAAAGTGAATGATGTTGTCTTTGACATGTGAATCTTTTTAAATTTGAATATGAAGTCTCATATGCCTATAAATAGATCATTTGAGAGCTTCACATTTACAATATTCAGAGCATACAACATTCATTCAAAACTTTCATTCTCTCTTCTCTAAGCATTGATCCTTAATCCTTATTCATTTTGAGAGATATAATTTGTGCTGTATTGTTCTTATTTCACTCATTGATGAGTGTTTTCTGATGACCTACCCACTATCAGCTCTTGTATCAGTAAAAGGGTGTGTATAACCCTTGTGCGTGTAGAAAATGTTCTACACAGGGAATAGTTGAATCACCACGTGTAAGGTGATTGCAAGTGTAGAGGGTGTTTTACACGGATCCTTTGTAGCGGTGTTGTTCAAAGGTGTAATAGGTTTCTATCTCCACCTGAAGGAGGTTGAATAGTGAATTTGGAAATCTTCAAGGGGTAGCTTTAGGCGAGGACGTAGGCAGTGGGGCCGAACCTCGTTAACATATTGAGTTTGCTTCTCTCTTACCCTTACTCTTTATATTTATTGCTATTTCGTATTTTGTTTATATTTTGTATATTTGATTTATAATTGTTATTTTTTTTAATACAACTCAATTCACCGCCCTCTTGTGTTAGTCATCTAGGCAACAATTGGTATCAGAGCTAAGAACTCTATTATAAGATTAACTATCTTTTGAGTTAAGATCTTTTGGCTAATATTGCAGCTTTATTTAGTGAAAGTCAATCTAGCAGTCGAGTGGAGACAATTACTCATTCTAGAAAGTTAGAATGAGAATATTCCTTCAGGTTCAAGGTCGAGAATCTGGAAATGCATTGTAAATGGACCTTATATTCCAACAAAAGTGGTTGATGAAGTAAAGGTCAAAAAGGAAGAAGAAGAGTTTGATCGTGAAGACGATAGACTTTATACTTTAAATTTAACTGCTATGAATTTATTATTTAATACTCTCAATGAAAATGAGTTTAATAGAATAATGACTTGCGCTACGGCAAAAGAAATTTGGGATAACTTGGACGTTACTTATGAAGGAACTTCGCAAGTCAAAGAATCAAAAATTTATATTCTTACTCACGAATATGAAATGTTTAAGATGAATGATGATGAATCTATTTCTAGTATGCACACTCGTTTTACTAACATCATAAACAGCTTGACAGCTCTTGGCAAAGTTTATTCCAAGGTGGAGATAGTAAGAAAAATTCTCAACTCTCTACCAAAATGCTGGGAATCAAAAGTGACAGCAATTCTTGAAGCTAGAGACCTCAAGAAGCTTGAAGTGAATGAACTCATCGGATTACTTATTACCCAGGAGTACACATTGAAAAGAGGAGAAGAAGAAGGAAAGCCAAAGAAGAGCTTGACACTTAAAACTGTTCCTCATGAAAGTGAAAGTAATGAAGATGAGGAAAAGAAGAGAAGAAGAAGGAAAGCCAAAGAAGAGCTTGGCACTTAAAACTGTTCCTCATGAAAGTGAAAGTGATGAAGATGAAGAAAATGACGACAAAGATGAAGAAGTTGCGATGATAACAAGAAGAATTCACAGGTTCTTAAAGAAAAATAAAACTCCTCCGGGGAAATCCTTCAAAAAGTTTTCCAAAAAAGATTCAGGTAAAAATGACACTTTAATTTGTTATAAATGAAATAAGCCTGGTCATATCAAGCCAGATTGTTCTCTGCTAAAGAAAGATCGAAACAAGGGCAAAAAAGCAATTAAAGCTACATGGGATGGTAATTCAAGTAGCTCAGATAGTGAAGCAAGCAATGGAGAATCAGTAAATCTTTATCTTATAGCTAAAGATGACATTGAGGTATGCATGAAGTCATCCACAAGAAAAAACAAATGGTTTTTAGATAGTGGATGTTCAAGACACATGACGGGAGACAAGACTAAGTTCTTTGATCTTAGATCTAAAAAAGAAGGACACGTGACATTTGGAGACAACTCGAAAGAGAAGATCGTGAGAATAGGTAAAATTGGTAATGAATCTTCTCTCATAATTGAAGATGTTCTACTTGTTGAAGGTCTAAAACATAATGTTTTGAGCATAAGTCAATTATGTGATAAAGGATTTATAGTTACTTTTATGTATTTGGATGCAAATATTTTATTTTGAATGATAGGGATAATTTAGGCAAGTTTGATGCAAAATCTGATGAAGGTATCTTTCCCGGGTATTCTACTAATAGTAAAGCTTATAAAATATTCAATAAAAAGATTTTGACTGTACAAAAATCTATGCATGTAGTATTTGATTAATCTAATTCTCTACTCTTCAAGAAATCTATTGATAAAGAAACAGGGGGTATAAATAACATGGAAAGTCTCAATCTCAACAAAGAGAACACAATAGAGGAAGTTTAACATGGAGCCATCAGGAAAGATCATCAAAATTTAATACAAGATGCAACCAAACAGTGGAAATTTATGAAAGATTATCCAGTGGAACAAATTTTGGGAGAACCTTCACGAGGTGTAAGTACTCGATCATCTCTTAGAAATATTTGCAATCATACTACTTTTCTATCTCAGATTGAACCCAAAAATATTGATGAAGCACTTCTTGATGAATCTTGGATTATAACTATGCAAGAAGAGTTGAATCAATTTGAAAGAAATGATGTTTGGACACTTATTCCTAGACCCAAAAATCATACTATTATTGGAACAAAATGGGTTTTTAGAAATAAGAAAGATGAGTTTGGAATCATTACTAGAAATAAGGCTTGACTTGTAGCCCAAGGTTTTAATCAAGAAGAAGGAATCGATTATGATGAGACATATGCACCAGTCGCAAGATTAGAAACTATTCGAATGCTACTTGATATGCTTGCTATAAAGATTTCAAACCTTTTCAAATGGATGTTAAAAGTGCTTTCTTAAATGGTTTTATAAATGAAGAGGTATATGTTGAGCAACCTCCAGGTTTTGAAAATCATATTTCTCCAAATCATGTTTTCAAACTCACAAAAGTACTATATGGACTCAAACAAGCTCCTACAGCTTGGTACGAGAGACTCAGTGGTTTCTTGATTGAAAAAGGTTTTTCAAGAGGAAAAATCGACACAACTCTTTTCATTAAATATGAAAATGATGATATTCTTTTGATTCAGATTTATGTTGATGATATAATATTCGGTGCTACTAATGAAAATATGTGTCAAGTTTTTGCTAAGACTATGCAGGAAGAATTTGAGATGAGCATGATGGGAGAACTTACATTCTTTCTCGGATTGCAAATTAAGCAAGCAAAAAGTGGAATATTCATCAATCAAAATATATTAAGGAATTACTAAAGAAGTTTGGGATGGAAGATGCTAAGGAAATTGGAACACTAATGAGCCCATCAACTAAACTTGATAAAGATGAATCCGGTAAGCCAGTTGACTCGAAGATATATCGAGGTATGATTGGTAGCTTATTATATTTAACAGTCAGTAGACCAGATATTATGTTTAGTGTGTGCTTATGTGCACGCTTTTAATCATCTCCAAAAGATTCACATTTAATTACAGTTAAGCGCATTCTTAGATATCTTAGTGGTACAATTAACTTAGGGTTATGGTACCTTAAGCACACATCTTTCGATCTAATCAGCTACACAGATGCAGATTATGTTGGCTGTAAAATAGATCGAAAAAGCACTAGTGGAGCATGCCATTTCTTAGGTCATGCACTAGTTTCCTGGTTTAGTAAAAAATAAAATTCTGTTGCACTATCTACTGCTGAGGCAGAATATGTTACTGCGGGTAGTTGTTGTGCTCAAGTTCTCTACATGAAGCAACAACTTGAAGATTTTAAACTCATGTATAATCACATTCCAATCAAATGTGATAATACAAGTGCTATAAATCTTTCAAAGAACCCAGTACAACATTCTAAAACTAAGTATATTGAAATAAGATATCATTTTCTCCGAGATCATGTGCAGAAAGGCGATATAGTACTAGATTTCACAAACACACATGATCAGTTAGTATATATTTTCACAAAACGTTTACCAGAAGATAGATTATGTATGATCAGAAGAGAAATAGGTATGATGCATGCTATGAATATCTCTTAAAAGATAGACCAGAGTCAATAAAAATAGAGATAAATTTTTTAAATACTTTTACATAAACTTGAGATTCTTAGCCTCATGTTTGAGATGCTCATTCTCTTCATACAATATCGTGTCATTCTTATCCATGGGAATCGGCAAGTGGAATGAAGAATCTAATAAAGATTTTAACTGTTTATTCTTCTGCCGAATGATTCCTTCTCTTGTGTGAGACTCTTGAACAATTCGTTGAAATACAACAATTTTTTCTTTGAGTTTTTCAACTTCATGATTTCTGACTTGTAGTTGCTGAGAAAAAGCACAAATAGAGGAAGAGTAGCGAGTCCCAAGACTTACCAAGTCGTAGATAGCATCGGAATCTAACTTATTAGTCAAATTATTATTTTCTTGCTGCAATATGGCACCAATGGCAGCTACAGAAAGGACAGGAGGTTGAGGTGCAGAATGCCTCATGGATGGATCTAGAGAAATGTTAGAAGAATGAGCCATTGAGAAAAGAATTGAAAGCTTAAAACGAGAATGTTGAAGGAATGCAGATGAGTTATAGAGATGAGAAAAAAACTTGATGCGGATTGGATGAACTTTAAGACTGATTTTATAGAGATAGCATAAAGAACAAGACGAGCTATCATCCAAGTCAAAGAGCAATGTGATTTTTTTTACCGATCGGTGAAAATGACATTTTTTTTAGAAACTCGGAGCCTTCAATCTCGTTTGTCAACAACATCAGACGATTTTTTTAAATCTCCAGCCACACTTGTCGGGTCACGGACGGATCCATTTTTTCAACTATCTACAGTTTCTACTAACGCATCATTTTCTTCAGTCCATTTACTTATTGCAGATCCTTTTTAATGATGCCAAAAGGGGGAGAAGTGTTAGACTAGAACATTAACACTGTTTGAATTGCTAAACTTGTTATATATGCTTAGAATTATATTCATATTTTTGCTTGAAAAACTAACGCACATTCTCAGGGGGAGCTTAAGTATTAATACAGGTTTCAGGTTCTATCAAGTATTTGTTATCATCAAAAAGGGAGAGATTGTTGAACCTAAGGTTTCAAGTTTTGTGTAATTATATATCTACACATTGATTTTGATGATAACAAATGAATTCAAAGAACAAAGGAGTCTCAAGTTCAAGTTGTCTACACAATGGAGTCAAACACATCAAGGAAACAAACATGAGCAAGAAGGGAACAAGTTTACATTAAAGTGATAGAGTAATGTTGTAAATCTCTTAAAAATTTGAAATTAGGATTAAGGTTCAAAATTAATATTTTATCATAAAGCATTAAAATACATTTTCTACATGTGCATGAATATTTTGAAAATTTTGAAAGATGATTGATTGTCATCTTTCACATGTGCATACCTTGATTAAAGGAATGAAATTTGAAAATATTAAAGATGATTGATTGTCATCTTTCACATATGCATGTTTTATTTGAATATTTTCAAAAGTGATTGATGCTTTTTTTGACTTATGCAAAAGGTAGATGATTTTGTTTGAAATATTTGAAAAGTAAAGTGTGCTCTTTTTGTCATATGCAAAAAGTAAAAGATTAGGTTTGAATTTTTTGTAAAGTAAAGTGTGCTCCTTTTGTCATATGCCAAAAGTAAAAGATTAGGTTTGAAATTTTTGAAAAATGAATGATGTTGTCTTTGACAATTGAAAAAGATGAACCTTTTATTTGAATTTTTTGAAAAAGTGAATGATGTTGTCTTTGACATGTGAATCTTTTTAAATTTGAATATGAAGTCTCATATGCCTATAAATAGATCATTTGAGAGCTTCACATTTACAACATCTAGAGCATACAACATTCATTCAAAACTTTTATTCTCTCTTCTCTAAGCATTGATCCTTAATCCTTATTCATTTTGAGAGATATAGTTTGCGCTATATTGTTCTTATTTCACTCATTGAGGAGTGTTTTCTGATAACCTACCCACTATCAGCTCTTGTATCAGTAAAATGGTGTGTATAAGCCTTGTGTGTGTAGAAAGTGTTCTACACAGGGAATAGTTGAATCACCATGTGTAAAGTGATTGCAAGTGTAGAGGGTGTTCTACACGGATCCTTTGTAGCGGTGTTGTTCAAATGTGTAATAGGTTTCTATCTCCACCTGAAGGAGGTTGAATAGTGAATTTGGGAATCCTCAAGGGGTAGCTTGAGGCAAGGACGTAGGCAGTGGGGTCGAACCTCGTTAACATATTGATTTTGCTTCTCTCTTATCCTTACTCTTTATATTTATTGCTATTTCGTATTTTGTTTATATTTTGTATATTTGATTTATAATTGTTATTTTTTTAATACAACTCAATTCAACCCCTCTCTTGTGTTAGTCATCTGGGCAACATTCTTGTATCACTACAAAAAAAAATTGCTTTTTAGGGATGAAACTTTTTGTCCCTCAAAGTTTCCATTTATCTCTAAAAGTATTTTGATTCGAAGATATTTTGTCATTAGTTCCTCCCAATAGGTTTGTCTCAAAAGCTCTTTTGGGACAAAATTTGTCAAAACCATTTGAAAATATTTGAATGCATTTTTTTTTTTTTTTAATGGGGACGAGATGTTTTTCATCACTAATAGTTGTTCCAATGCCAACAATCCCAATAGAATGGATTTTTTGGGATAAATTATTTTTCGTCCCTGTTAGTCATTCGAACGCCAACAATCTAGTTTGAATGGATTTTTCGGGATGAAATTCTTTTCATCTGTAATACTCGTTTAAATGCCAACCACCCCATTTGAACGGATTTTTTGAGACAAAAAGTTTTTGTTCCTATTATGCATTTGAAATAACAATATGTTTGGATATGGTTTTTTTTTTTTAGCTATTCTATTGATTTTTCTTAAAATCGGAACCACTTGTATACAAATTTTATTATCTACAAAATTTAGTGAGTGGCACCAAATCTTTCAATGGATTTCTTCTTTTGCCTCTTGTGCAGTCAAAGTGCCTTTGGTACCAATTCATATTTGGTTACTTGAAGATAATGTAGGGGCACCTATGATAATATTAAACCAATTAGTTTTAAATGGGTTTTGAAAATCAAGCAAGACTCTAAAGGCAATGTCATGAGGTATAAAGCACCTCTAGTTGCAAAAGGCTTTATTTGAAATGAAGGCATTGACTATAAAGAGACATTCCCTCTAGTTTCACTAAAAAACGCTTTTAAGATCATTATGGCACTTAAAGCTCATTATGATTTAGAGTTTCATTAGATGGATGTAAATACTACTTTTCTCAATGGTGACATTGAAAAACAATATATATGATGCAATTAGAGGGCTTTAAGACTAATGATTCAAGTCATTTCTTTTGCAAATCATAGAAATCAATATATGGTTTAAAGTAGACATCTTGCCAATGGTATCGAAAGTTTCATCTTTTAGTTTCAAGAAAAATGTTGTGGATCAACGTATTTATCATAAGATTAGTGGGAGCAAATTTATATTTTTGGTATTATATGTTGATGATATTCTACTAGTAAGTAGTGATATAGGCCTGTTATATGAAACCAAGAAATTCCTTTTGAAACATTTTAAAATGAAATATCTTGGTGTGGCATCTTTATGATAGGCATACATATTCATTGTGATAGATCACGTGATACAGTTGGCTTATTAGAGAGGGTATATGCCTAGAAAATACTCAGTAGGTTTGCCATGCAAAATTGTGCATTTGGGGATGCGCTCATTGCAAAAGGTGACATATTAAGTTTTCTCCATTGCATAAAGAACAATATTTAAAAGAAATAAATGGAGAATATCCCTTATGTATTAGCAGTAGGGACCCTCATGTATGCTCAGGTTTGGATACGTCCAAATACTACATATGCAGTTACCATAGCAGAGTTTATTGCTTGCTTTGAGGTATCCAATCAAACCATATGGTTGCAGAATCTTATCACCGATCTTCAAGTCGTATATAGTATTGAAAATCCACTAAAAGTTTCTTGTGATGATAAGGCCGCTAAGTTATATTTTAATAACAACATAAAATTTTCAAAGTTTAGACATATTGACATAAAAAAAAAAAAAAAGGAGTTCAAAATCATCATGTGTCAATTGAGTATATTGACACAAATCTCATGGCTGAGGATCCGCTCACTAAGGGCCTACCACCTAAAGTGTTTAAGGAGCATGTAGCTTGTATGTAAGTGGTTAGTCCTAGTGACATATTTTATTAGTGGGAATTTGTCTGTTACGTACTTGACCTATTTGACACTTACTACAATCGTGCTTTTGGTTTATGGTGATTCTATGGCTGAATTTTTTTCAAATTGTGGTAATACATAAGGCTTGAATGAATGATGCAGGGACTAGTTGGAAATAGACATGATAAATGATTACTTTACATGAAATTTTTGTGACCATGGATGGGTCTTGTCACGATATGACTGCCATGATCATATACTAATATTATTCAATGAAATGGTCTTGTTTTGAGATGATATCCATAAAGTTTGGCAATTACAGTTTAAGTTCATAAAGTTTACACATTATAAGAAATTTTACTTTAGGGACAAATTAAATTTCATCCCTAAAAGTAAGTATTGGAGACGAAATTCAAAACAAGGATGACTTTATAAAACCGTTCGAACAATTAAATACCCATTAGAATGGGATTTTCTCTGACGATTTAGATCGTCTCAAGAAGTCAAAACCGTTTGAACTGTAAAAATTTGGTTCGAACAGGGAATTAATGACTGTTCAAATGGTGTATAATCTGTTTGAATAATAATCTTGGTGGGGACAAGTTTGAACACAACATTTATTCATTTGAACGGATGTTTTGGTTGAAAATTAAATAAAAAATGGATGGGATTGTTTTTAAACCTGTTCGAACGGAACATAACGTGTTCGAATGGGATTGTTTAATTATAATAATATATTGTTAAAGAGGTCATAAATATAAAGTAATAAATATTTTTCCATTAATTTGTTATCATTTTCAAAATATAAAAAATGTGTATACATTATATATTATGATTTATGGAGAATTAAAATATTTATGAATTCATAAATTACTTTTATATAAATAATTTAAAAATATTTTAATGATTTCTTTCATGCAAAATAAGATTTTTAGTTAAATAAATATTACTTTAAAGATAACATTGTTTTTTAGATGATCGTGAACGGATAGTATAATGAAAAAAATAACATAATTAACAATAAAGAGGCTAGCAAACACTAAAAATAAAAACTATACAGTAATTACATCCCAAAACTCTAACGTTCAATACAACATAAAAATCATAAATTAATAACTAAAACTATCTATTTGTTAAATAAATCAAGATCCTCTTGTAAAATTGTTAGGCGTCCATCTATCTCTTTAAGCTTCTCCATGATGGGCTCAATGAACTCCTACCTAATAATTTGGCGGTGCTCCACCAACAAAACTCATACCTCATCCAAAGTAACACTAGCATGCTGTCTCTCAACAATGGCAGCAGCAGTAGAAGCTGGATCGGTCAGCGGAGCACTATCTTGTACTATGGGAGTCTTTGGCAAGTGACCTTTACTCTTACTGAATGTGATCTTGTTAAGGGGCCTCATCTATGGCAACCTCCATTCATTCCCTTACACTGTAACCCTCGATCAGAGTAGGATGTTAGATATCAACAGTGCAAATGGTAGACTACCTCCACTTGAATAGCGGGACTCTGATCAAATGCGGAGGAAGAAATACAATGCTAGATCAATCGTCTCCCCCTGTACTATCTTCAACAAAAATCTGGCTCTCTTGATCCTGAAATCAGTCTTGCATTTTTTCAGATCGATGTTATACCCAACAATTAGATTAAGCATTCTAAAAAATGCTATACAGTCGGTCTGTCAGATCACCTTATTGCCATCATATGGAGGAGCTAAAGGGTCTCGTACTAGCTGACATACCTGATTGTTTGTGAGACCATCATCAGCTAGATCATCGTCGCCTTTGCTATCATCTAAGTCAGCATCCAGCTTATAGGTTTCTACATCTGGCTGCGGCTGATGTGTCCACATCAAATGGTGCAACTGCTGCTCCTGATGTAGTTGCCACAGCCACAGTAGGATAGGCACTGTGCATGCGTGGAATATCAAGGAACTTAGCAATAACATAGGGGGAGAAGATGATACTCACTCCTCGGACCGATAAGTTGTAGCACAGAGTGTCACTAGGTTGCTCTCCCATGGCATGGTAAAACTCACCGACCATCTCCAGATATGCTGTTCCACTTTGTGGACAGATCGGTGTCCATCCCCTATCGGTGATGATGGAGTGTATGCTCTGTCCCTCCCATGCTAGATTGCGGAAGTTATCCAGAATGATCTCCTACTCAACTAGTGTAGGCTTGATCACCTGTTGAGCATGAGCTGCTTCGTTACTTTGGCTTGTCTAATCTCGGGAACGTTTTCTTTCACTGGTTGCCATTAGTATACTGTTGATTTGCAAAACAATAATGAAAGTAAGAATATAATTAAAATAATTATGTAATTATATTATTGAAGAATTATACTATATTGAAATAAATAGTTCAAACAAAACATATTCTATTTGAACTAGCCATCCTATTCCTATTCATTCGAACAAGTAGCACCTACATGCGAACACTAGAATTGGTATTCAAACGAATATATTTTGTTCGTTTGAATGCGTGATCTATGTTTGAATGGATACCAGTCCATTTGAAGAATCAATGGCTAACTGCTATTTTCGTTCGAATGACAAATTAATTTGTTCTAATGACCAATTAAATAGTTCAAACGAATTAATACCTGTTTGGCAAATACGCATTTGAACGAATTCGAACCCATTCGAATGAAACCTTAGCCAAACAGTCATGGCTGAGTCAACTCAGCCCCGAATGTAAAAATCAAGGATTATTGAGAATCCTAGGTTTTAATCAGTAGAAATGATTTAGGAGTGAAGCCCCATTATTTCTACTTCACTCCTAAATCATTTCTACTGATTATATATTTGTCACTTAGCTCCAAAATACCAAAATGGGGTTGGATTGATTCAAAATCTGACCCCCTCAAACCCTAACTAATTTACCCAAAAGAAGAAAAAAAAAAGAAGACAATAGTTAAGTTTATGGGACCCATACCTCTTAGAAGTGAGAAATTTGAAGTGCTACGGCGGACTCGTGGTGGAGTTGGTGGCTACGAATGGAGGAGAGGTGGAGGATGGAGAAGAAATGAAGTTTGTTTTTCTTTTGATCGTAAATGGCATTATTCAAACTGGGTATATTAATTGTGATGTTGTGTTCAAACAAGTAAATTACCTGTTCGAACTAATTTCGTTTGAATTTATTTCATTCGAACATTAGAGATATTGGTTCGAACATTTATTATATACTTAAACGTAGTTCAAACGGAAGGGATACACATTTGAATGGTGAAAAACTAATATATTTTTAATTATGTTACTAATACTAATAAATAATAATATTAATATTATAAAGCACAAAATTAGTATAAAAATACTGATTATACTTTACTAGAATATGTATAATATAGTATATATAATATATATTATATAAGTATAGTATCAAAATATAATTTATTTAATATAATATATTAGTAAAATATAAAATTAGTACTTTTATATATAATAATATTATATACTAATATTAATATTATAAAGTACAAAAGTATAAAAATACTAATTATAATTTACTAGTATATATATAATATAGTATGTATAATATATATTATATAAGTAAGTATAGTATATAATATAATTTATTTAATATATAAAATTAGTATAATATAAAATTATATTAACTAGTATATATAATGTATAATATATATTATATAAGTAAGTATAGTATATAATACAATTTATTTAATATATAAAATTATATTAACTAGTATATATTCACTAAGTAAGTATAATATATAAAAACCAGTATATATGCCATCAAATATTCTTAGTTTTTCATTTGAATGTGTATCTAATTTGTTCGAACTCCAAATGTAGCAAGGTAAAAATTCACGGTTTTTTTATTTTTCGCATTTGAACTGCTAAATTACCCATTTAAATGGTACTTCACAGATTCATAAGCCTATACATTCAATTCATTTTCATGTTGATTTCAAATTTTGGAGGTAGAGCAGGCGATTTTGTGTGTATGAGAAAGTGTTGTTGAGAGAGAGATAGAGAAGATCCTTTCTAGTGAGAGAGAAGGAATTCTTGAGAGAGCTAGAGTAGAGGTATTTTGTTTTTCTACTTTTTTTTTTTTTTGTATTTTGAGTTTATATAGTTTGTTTTATTGAATTTGATTAAGGGTTTTTCTTATAATGTTTTATGCATATGTAGGCATTGTGGAATCATATTTGTTATTGGTTTGCACAAATTTGAGGTAAAATTTCTTATTTTTACTAAATGTTGATTTGTAGTGATTTGAGAGAGTGTTTGGTTGTTAATTAGTTAGATTTGGTAATGTATTGGTGATTTCTAATGTGATTTGATAATGCATTGGTGATTTGTAATGTGATTTGGTAATAATATTTGTGATTTTTAATGTGATTTGATAAGATGATTAGGTAATGATAGGTATTGAGGAATCTGTGTATGATTTTTGGTATTTGTTTTTTCGTATGTTAATTTTGTTAGTATTTAGTGTATGTTAATTTGGTATGTTGGTATTTAGTGTAATATTGTTAATTTTGTTACTAAGTTATTGTAATTTAATTTGGGATTTGTTAGAATATTGTTTTGTTTGTGTATTGTAATTTGGGGATTTATTAAAATATGTTGGGTATATCGTGTGAAATTTGTATGTACATTTGGGGATTTGTTAGAATATTGTTTTGTTTGTGTATGCTAATTTGCGATTTGTTAAAATATGTTCGTTATATTGTGTGAAATTTGTATGTATATTTGGAGATTTTTTAGAATATTGTATGTTCTGTTTGTGTATGTTAATATGTTATTAGTTAGTTAACGTATTTTAATTTGGCATGTTAGTGTATGTTAATTAGTTTATTTGTGTATGTTAAATTGGTATGTTGCATAATAGATGTTAGTATGTTAGTGTATGTTAATTTGGTATGTTGCATAAAAAATTTTAATTAAAATTGATAAATTTAGTATATTCTAATTTAGATATATCATAAATTTAATATTATCTCCATAAAACAACCAAATTAAGATAATAACATTAATTTTTTTCTATTGAAATTTATTTCATAAAATTAAAAGATATTAACTTAGAACCCAAATTTGCCAAGCTTTAAACATAAACTAAATCAACAAATCAATATAAATTTACAAAAAATAAATTAAATCAAATTAATGATATATTTATTAAATAGATTATAAAGTTAGTAACAGTATAGTAATACCCTAATTAATAATAATAATAATAATAATAATAATAATAATAATAATAATAATAAAACTTAATCAAAGAAGACTTTAATTAATAAATTTACAAAAAATAAATTAAAACTTGGAAATGATCTATATATGAAATATATTCATTTGTTAGTAATAGTATAGTAATTCCCTAATTAATAAGTTTGAATAAAAATAAAACTTAATGAAAGAAGACTTTAATTAATAAATTAAAATTTGTAAATGATCTATATATTAAACCAACAAATCAATTATTTAAAATATATTCTAAGTGTATGTTTTGTATAAACTAGAGGTTTGGTTACATAGTTAGGACTTGAATGTTAGTATTATTTTTATATAGTATTGAACCTTAGACTCCGTTCAAGAGTTGTGGCTAAATATTCTTTTAAAGAATGTTTGGATATAACTCTTGAATTGTCCAAAATGGACAATTTGAGATTCTATCATTTATATGGCAGATATATTCATTCTAAACTCTTATGTTAGTGTTAGAAGTTTTGATTTAGTATTTCCTAACATTCTTCGGGTGTGTGGTCTGTAAGTTGCTTGGCCCATGGATAGGGTCAAGGACTTAGCATGACTAGCATACTTGAAAAAGTGTAGGGAAATGTTACCGAAATTTTGACTAACATGATAGTTTTGGACTGAATATATATGCGATATAGATGATAGTCTCTCGAATGAGATAAGACCAACTATCTTATGAATGTGATAGAAGCATTGATTTGATAAGACCATAAATATTGTTTATCCATGAATTAGGTTTTTTGAAGAGATAGTGGACAGGTAACAGAATTATAATGGAGAATAGTTGGATGTTGTTGGGTAAGGAGTATGTACAAGGGGTGAAGATTTTTATAGAATTTGCTTGTGGGAGTGTTGACAGTCGAGGATTTATAAGATGTCCGTGTAAGAAGTATAAAAACCTTAGTTCTTATAACTTAGTGGTAGTGGAGGACCATTTATTTGTAAATTGAATAGACCCTAAATACTCACATTGGGTCTTACATGGTGAACCATTTCCTAAAGCAGCTAAATTTGACAGTCAGTCCAATCATATGTAGGAAGGTAACGAGATCGACATGGAGGAAGGAAGTGTGGATGTTTATGATGATAGTAGTGATAATGGAGAGGATATGATTGAGATGTTAGGGTATATTGGCACAGGCATATTTGGGACAAAGGATGGAGAAGGAACATTTACATAATCATTTGAGGGAAATAAAAACTTTAGAAGACTGTGGGAGGATGCACAATGAGAACTGTACGAGGGGTGCACCATTCATAGCAAGTTGTCATTCACGATGAGGCTGCTCCATATTAAGTCTATTTGTATTTTTGCAAAGGCCATCAACATGCTGCTAGAATTATTTAAAGAGGCTCTCTCACAGGATAATGTAGTACCTTATAATTTTTATAAAGCAAAGAAATTAAAAGCGAGAGCTAGGATTTGATTATAATATCATCCATATATGTAAGAATGATTGTGTTCTCTTCCGGAAAGAATATGCAGAATCTGATTCATGTCCAATGTGTCATGAGTCAAGGTGGACATCGGATAAGCGTAATGTATCCCATAAAGTATTAAGACATTTTTCGTTGATTTCTTGACTTCAAATATTGTTTACTTCCCGGATGACTGCAAAAGATATGACTTGGCATCACATAGAAAGAGTAAAAAATGATCATGAGCACTTCTCATAGTACTTGGCCTGTCATATTAATGTCATATAATTTGCCACCATGGAAGTCTATAAAGGATCCTTATTTTATGATGACTCTACTGATCCCAATGCCAAGGTCACAAGGAAATGAAATAGACGTATACCTACAGCCAATGATGGCAAAATTAAAAGAGTTGTGGGAGCAGGGTGTCAGTACATATAATGCGGCCTTGTCATGAGAATTCAATATGCATGTTGCAATACTGTGGACAATAAATGATTTTCTGGTATATGGGAACTTGTCTGGGTGGAGCACAAGAGGTAAAATGGCTTGTCCTGTGTGTAACAAAGATATACAGTCTCAGTGGTTAATAAATGGACATAAATTATGTTTCATGGGACACCGTCAATATTTAACTCATGATCATAGATGGCGTTTAAATAGAGCAATGTTTAATGGAAAGGTTGATCATAGGTCATCACCGCCAAAGTACTCTGGTGGTGATATTCTCGCACAATTAGAAGATGTTCCAGAAAATAGATTTGGGAAGGATGCAAGAGCTTGGAAGAGAAAATGACAAGAAGTGGAATTGAATTAGACCAAAAAAAGTATTTTGTTTGACTTGCTATACTGGTCTATCTTGACACTGCACTACAATATATACATTATGCACATTGAAAAAATATATGTGAGAATATTTTGCGCAATTTGATGTTAATAAAAGGGAAGACGAAAGATACAACTAACTCTCATAAAGATTTAAAGAAGTTGGGGATACGACCAGAGTTGCATTTACAAGCTAATGGGTCATTAGCCTATATGCAACGTTTGTGCACAAAACTAGGGGGATTTTTTAGGGACATTTGTGGTAGATCGTTGAAAGTTGATGCACTGATAAAAATGGAAGTTGATATCGCAGTGATATTGTGTAAACATGAACATGCGTAGTGAACATTTATAACTATTTCGCACGGATGGTGTAACTGACATAGAAAAGAAGCATGAAGAGGAATTCACCTCGTGGTTTGAACATATGGTATTATTCTAAAAATAAATTTAGTGGTATCTATAAACTTCATACGACTATACTATACTTTTTTCTATTGATATATGATATAACTAAATATATTTATTGATATAGATTCAATTGAAATATGTTGAAAATTCTGGTGAAATCTCATCAGAATTGTATGCATTGGCATGTTAGGTAGGCCATCCAATACTCAGGATGTTTGGTGCGTGGATATAAATTTCACACGTGTGACAGAGAATGATATAGAAAAACTCAAAATTTTAGAGTCGTAGTGGAAGGAAGTCGTGGGATGATAACATTGACTTTTACGGAGTTGTAGAAGATATCATAGCATTAAAGTACGTTGGAGGATATATGGTCTGGTTGTTTAAATGTACTTGGTGGGATGTATCAAATCCTAGGTTGGGAATATATAACGATGAATATTTTGTCAGTGTGAATACATCTCGCACATGGTATGAGGACGATCCTTTCATTTTCACTTGCCAAGCGAATTAAGTCTTTCATTTAGATGATCCAGAGTACAGGAACCCATGGCGAGTGGTGGACAAGTTTGCATAAAAAAATGTATATGATTACATTCCAAAGGCAGACGAACCACTTGAAGAATTTGATAGTCCAACAAAATGAAGAAGCATATCAAGAAAACGAACTAGTTATCAATGTATTTGTTTATCTAAGCCAATATGACATGGTCCCATTGTGTAGAGAAGACGTTGAACCAAAAGTAATTAAGGGTGAAATTTCAGAAGAACATGAATCAATTGAAGTGTCTAATGAGAATGAGGGCGACTAGTCTAGCAAAACTGATAGTGAATGAATCTAATATTTGTATAATTATATAATCTTATAAATATCTGCAACGTTTGTACATACTATATATAATTTATTACAATTTTAAACATATATGCTTCTCAAATGCAAAGCAACGCGTGCACCATCTCCATCCATTATCGATTTCCCATGTGGTTCACCTACCATCAATAGTGGGCCAACATTAATAGTTTCAGAATAAGATATTTTATCGAATTAAATAACAAACTTAATGCTCGATTTAAGTAATTTATATTATTAAAATAAATAAATTTAGTAAAAATATGTGGTTTAATTATTGTATATATAGCTGTTGTAAGCCAGCGTCGAGGTTGATGTACTACATGGGATGTATACATAGAGAAAGTAAGAAAAGTCGATAAAATTAAAGTTGATATTCCTAATGATCACATTGGCGGCTCTGGGGATTCGGCAGTTTAGCTTGCTTCTTATGTTGGTACCCTTACTGACACGTATGCATCGATGTCTACATCCTCTTGGGCTAAAGTTTCCCAAGATGTGAAAGACCATATCAAAAAATGTTGCCTGGTAATGAGCTACATCCTAAGAAACTAAGAATAACATGTTGATTTAAAGTTAGTTTGTATTTATACTAATTGTTTATAATTTACGAAAGGACGAGTTTGAACTTAATTTTGGCAAGTTAGACGGTTGAGGAGCTGATGTCGAATGCATTCCGGAAGTACAAAGGTCGATGCCATGCACACTATCAGAAGTTCAGTACTACGATAGATGTGTGGCAAAATCCATTCCAAGCAATGCCACCAAATGAATGGGAGATGGTTTGTGATATGTCTAAAGATCCTACTTATCAGGTAATTTCATTGCTATCTTTTTTTAATAGTATATGATAGATGTATTAAACATATAGTTATAATATTTTTTTAGCAACAGAGTACTGTGAACAAAGCAAATAGATCAAATTTAACTATACACCATCATAAGAGTTCTCCATCTTTTCATCGTTTGTCTAAAATAATGGTCAGTTATTTTACTCCCCGTTAAATATTAAGATATACATTTTTCTAATTTAAGTTCTAATCTAGATTTCTCTTTTACAGCAAGAAGAAAGTCCTACTGACTATGATCTAACCCAATTGTATGCTAAAAAACATAAAAATTGTGATGGTGGTTGGACTAGTCCCGAAGCAGAGACAAATTATGTAAGTTAAAGTTTATTTAATTAAAGTCTAATACAGTAATTTTATTACTTATATTAATATATTATGCCCTTTTTTTGTAGGACAATATCTCTTAAGGAAGTTATTGCAGATTCATCTGATGAATCATCTGTCAATGATGCTCAGATCCTTTCTCAAGTTCTTGGATCATGTTTTTGATATTTGAGGGGTTTAGGACGTTGTGTGAAGTCATCCTTGACATCGTTATCCTGTTCTAAAACTAGACTAAATGACGACAAGATTAAAGCATTAGAGGAAACAACACTTGAGATAGAACGTTTGAGGTCCAAGTAAAATGAATTGCTGGCCCGATTAGATCAAGTAACAGATTTTGAGACGAAATTAGAAGAGAATGTGCAGAAGAGGCTGTAGTTGAATAACCAAAAAATGTTTGAACAATGGCAGTCAATGATGTCTAAAACTCTATGCCACTATCACAATCTTAAAATTTATTTTTTCTTTAATTGTCTTTCAATTATGATGTTCCAAAACATTTGAACAATTGTGATGTTTGAATTAAAATTTGTGCAATATTAGTATGATCTTTTTTTAATAAATTACGTTCCGTAAGATTAATAACATTCGAATAGTAAATAACTTGTTCAAACGGTCAGTTACAATTTATAAATCCATTTGAACAAAAAAAATACCCATTTGAACAAAAACTAACCCATTCGAACGACAACCAAGTAACATAGTCCGTATGACGGTTCGAACAATATTAATGTTCAAAACTTTGTTCAAACTAATAGAATTTCTGAAAATAAAAAGTTTGTTCGAATGACCAAAATTTATGTTTGAACACAAATCATTTGAAAAATTTATTCGTTCAAACATATAAAATCTATTCGAACATGATCAAATATGGCCATTAGTTCGAATAAAAAATTCTTATAGTTTGAACAGTACTTTTCGGTTCGAATGGGTAGGTTTCCATTCGAATGGTTTATTAAGACGAAAGTAATTTGTCTCCAAATAAAAAAACCCGTTCAAATAGTTTTGACTGGGTTAGCCTAATTTCGTCCAAAAAAATTATTGTTTGAGATGAAATTCACTTTTCATCTCCAAATACATTTTGAGACGGCCTTTTCTAGACAAAATAGAGACGAAATTTTTTCATCTCCAAAACTTTTTAGGGACGAATTTTGGAGACAAAATGATTTGTATAAAAAAAAGCCAAACTCTTGTAGTGAGAATATTTGATTTTTTTAGAAGTCTATGTGGTCTAAGTAGGAGATTGTTAGAATTATTTAAATTGATGGACCTACATAGATTATGAATCTAAGTTTGTACAATTGTCAAATATAAGATTTGGGTAATGTCTGTAAGGCCTAATAAATGTGATCAATAAAAGGATATAATTGGGCTATTGACACATCTTTAGAAGCCCATGATTTTGGTTTGATAATGAGTATGAAGTGGTACAGGCTCAATTCATGTGTAGAGACCTATTAAAGACCCATGAAATTCTTTTATTTTATTATGGGCAAAATTGAGATTTGGGTATTATATATAAGTTATGGTCCCTATTCCATATTCATCTTTTTGACTCTACACATTCCATTGCTGTGAGTTTTTCCAGTGAGTGAATCTTGGATGTGAAAGACCATATCGCTATGCTCTTATGTCCAATGGCTGCAGGTACAGTCCCTTGGCTAGATTTCTACACAGATTTGAGAAGTAGTCTTAGTGATTTTAGATTTATACATATCCAACAAAATGTTCATAGGGAAGCTTATTACCAGAAGGTGTAAGCTGTAAATGGCCTAGTTTACAGTAGATTCTAATTCAAGATTAATTAAAATGATATAATTTATGGCAAAGCTATATCTGCTTATCTATAATTACCTCTTTTGGATGCTGAGATGAGATAAAAAATTTGTGAATGATATTGAAATAGTTCATGAATAATAGTAAAAGTGTTTGAGTTAAGATATTTTATTAGATTTTGAGAAAGGAGATAAAAAATAAATATAAAAATATTATTAAGTTAAAATATTAATTGTTAGAATATACTTTTTTAATATTATTTTTATTTTGAAATTTGTAAAGTTGAATTATTTTTTGTGTTTTGTTTTAAAATTTGAAAAATTGTAATGATTAAGTAATGTTTAAATGAAAAAGTTGAAAATTTGAAATTAAAAATGTTTATATTTAAATGATGTATGTTGTGATGACCCGCTTTTGAGTGTATTTTCGCTGAAATAATTGTTTTTATTTTAATTAATATATCAGTTATTTATTTTAAATTATTTGCGTTTTAAAATTTGTTTTTAATTTAATTTAATTTAATTGATGTTGTGTTTTATTTCTTTTAGTTGTTTTGTGGTTTTAATATCTTTTTGGCGGTTTAGTTTTGTTTTCCGGATGAGGATTAGATCTCCTATTTTCCCTACACTTCTTTTCTTTTTTCCTTTCTTTTTCTTTTTCCTCTTTCTTTTTTCCTTCTTCTTTTCTTTTTCCTTTCTTTTTCTTTTTTTCTTTTTTCTTTTTCTCTCTTCTCTCTCCCCGCGTTCGGACCCCCCCGAGCTCTCTCTCTCTCCTCCCTCTCCCTCACGCCGGCGTCCCTTCCACAGCCCAGACCGCCACCGTCCGGCCACCGTTCGGCCCCCCACCGGTCCCATTCTCTTCCCCTCCCTCCGGTGCACCACCCCACCCAAGCTCACCCCCAACCGGCCGGCCATTTGGCCGGAAAAAGCCCAACAAAGCCGCACGGTTTTGGCTCCGATCCGCCGCCGTCGCTCCACCTCCGGCCACCATTTCTTCACCACTTCATCATCGACTCCTTGCCGTCCTAACCCACCCGTTTCCGGCCTCCAACGACCACCGGAGCAGCTCCTACGAGCTTGTTTTTCGATTTGGGTATTTCGGCCATTTTCCGGCGATTCCGCCGCCACCCACGGCCAACCACCACTTCCAATAGCTTCACAACCATCCCTAGACCACCCCCTATCAATCTCGTGTCCTAGTTTGTCCCCGTTCAAAAGTGGTTTTTTTCAAACCCACGGCCACAGTGAATTTTCACTGTGACGTTGCTTTTCCGGCGCCGTTTGCGACGCCGCTTGTTTTCTAAAATTGCCATATAGCGCTGTAAGTATTTTCCAAACCCTATTTTCAGATTTTAATATATATTGCTCATTCAATTATTTACTGTTGTTGGTTGTTGATTCCGGACTGAATCCGAGGAGTTTTGGGGGTCGGATGGATGGAGGACGGAGTTGCCTGTTTATTTGATTTATGATTGTTGGATTATTTTATTATGCATTGATATGGCATTACATGGTGCATGCACGTGTGTTTTTGTTTATGTGTGAAAAGCCTGTGTATTGGCGTGAGTGGTTTTGCGGGTGCGTGTGTATCACGAGCCCAAGCCGGGATGGGTTATTATCTCGGTGGAGCTCCTCTGGTCACTCGGGAGCGGAATAAACTGAGTGATGTCCCCTGAGTTGTCGAGAGCGATGACGGGAGCGGGGCTAGGGGATGCTTGGCTACGAACGCGTCGGGCGCGGAACCGGGCATCGCCCTACTCACCGACTCCGTGGCCCTTCGCTGGCGAGGGCTAGAGGATGCTTGGCTACGCACGCGCGGGGCGCGGAACTGGGCATCGCTTGTTGGGTGTCGCACGCGCGGTGGTACTCTGCGGTGTGGCACTGGAGCCAGGGTGTGCGGATGAACCCTAGGGGAGGTCATGGTGCACGCGGTTAAAATTGGTTAATGGTTTGTAAGGCCAAATGGGACTTTTGGCGTGGGCCAGATGGATTTCTGGCGAGATATTGGGCCGGATGGACTTCTGGCGAGATATTGGGCCAAATGGACTTTTGGCGGCCAAATGTGACTTTTGGCGTGTTTTTCGGAAAGGATATGTTTTTGGGCCAAATGAGTTTTTGGCGTGTGTGGAAAACTGGTGTTTTACGGGCTTTGTGCATTGGGCATGTTTCATGCATCTTGTTTGAGTTTTATGTGTTTTTATCTGGTAGTGTTTGGGTTTTACTTACCTGCGGTACCATTTGTGGTTCCGTAGCTTTTGGTGCAGAGTTAGAGGACGAAGAGGAGGAGGCTGAGCCCGAGGATGCGGCTCCGCCGGGTTGCTGATGCTATCTTTTATATTTGTTAAAACTGTATTTGTGTTTTGTAATATTTTATCTATGTAGGTTTTAAACAGCTTGTATTACGTTAAGAAAAATTCTGGTACTTAGTTATGACTTTCGTTATCCGCTGCGTGTTTCTCTGTACACATCTGTTGCCTTGCACACACTCGGCACCCGTCGATGGGATGGTGACCCGGGTTGTCACCATCCGGACGTCTCAATTTCCCCGTATTCGGGCGTGGGGATTTGGGGGCGTCACAGGTGGTATCAGAGCGGTTTGGCTCTGGGTAAAACCACATGTCCCGTAGGCAGTACCAGAATGCTTTTTAAAGTTGTGTTTTAAAAAATTATGTTAAGTACAGTTGTTTTGTTTGTTTGTATTTATTTGGTTATGTTTTTGCAAGCTGGTTTCTTTTGTTTCTTGCTGTGTGGTGTTGGTTTTTGTTTTTGTTGGTTTTATGATGGTTTTATTTGTTTTCTTAAAGGAGGGTCAAGAGTGGTGTTGTGACAGGAAAATGGGGAGACCAGGGAGACCAAGGAAAAATACTCAGGAGCCACGGGACAATACCTCCAGGGATGACTCCATAGCCGAAGCAATTCGGCAGATGACGGAGTTTATGCAACAGAGTGCGAGGTCTCAACAGGCAGGGCCTTGGCCACCACAAGGACCTTGGCCACCACAAGGGGGTCCTTGGCCACCATCAGGAGGGCCTTGGCCACCATCAGGAGGGCCTTATCCACCGTCAGGAGAGCCTTGTCCGCAACAAGGAGGGTATTGGCCATAATCAGGAGGTCCTTGGCCATATCAGGGAGGGCCTTGGATGTATCCAGGAGGGTCCAGTAGCATGGTGCAAGCCGGATGCACCTATGAGCGCTTCTTGGCTCATAGGACTCCACACTTCACGAGAAATGAGGATCCACTTCAGGCTGGAAAATGGATCAAAGATCTGGAGAAGACTTTTGAGGTGTGTGGGTGCACTGAGGCACAGCAAGTACTTTACGCCAGCTATCTCTTGCAAGGTACCGCTTCTGATTGGTGGGATACCAAGAGGGTGCTGTTGGAATCTGAACTGGGATCTTTCGCTGCGGTGACCTGGCAGCGTTTCAAGAAGGAGTTCGACGACCGCTTCTTTCCTGCATCGGTAAGGAAGCAAAAGGCAAGAGAGTTCTCCAATCTGGTCCAAGGGGGCGCGACAGTGGAGCTGTACGCCCGGAGGTTCATAGAACTTGAGCGGTTTGCTCCTCACCTTGTCGCCACTGAGGAGATGCGAGCAGATCATTTCCAGGAGGGGCTGCGTCATGACATACGCCGTATGGTGGTCAGCCATCGGATATCCACTTTTCAGGAGTTAGTGGATGTGGCCACCCTTATAGAGCGGGAAAATAATCTGAGTATGGGCTCCCCTCCAGGGCAAAAGAGGCGGAGTTTTTCTGGTGAAGGAAGCAGCTCGGGTTTGCCTCAGAAGTTTGTTCAGCGGACCGGAACTCGACCTCAAGCATCCTCAAGTGTTCGCATGGGAGGACGTATGCCTGTTTGTGGAGCTTGTAATAGAGCTCATGAGGGCGAGTGTCGGACGAGTAGCGGACCCCAGTGTTATCGGTGCGGCCAAGTGGGACATATTGCTCGGGATTGCCCTGTCAGAGCTCAAGGAAGCCGTGGAGGTAGACACGGCGGAAGAACCAACCCGAGACAAGCAGTGCAAGCCCGGGTTTATGCTGTCACACCCGGAGAGGTGGATGATGAGGCACCAGCGACCCATGATGCTGGAGTAATCACAGGAAGAGTCCGTTTGTATGAGTTTTATGCTTGTACTTTGTTTGATTCCGGTGCTTCACGGTCGTTTGTATCTTCCACGTTTGCTCGGGTGAGTAACTTGGTCACGGAACCGTTGCCGAAGGCTATGGTAGTGGCTCTACCCGATGGTGAGATGGTATGGTGTTCCAAGATTGCTTTGGGATGCCCGTTAAATTTTGAGGGAAGATTCTTGGATGCTGATTTGGTGGTGTTCAAGCTGTTGGGTTTTGATATCATCCTCGGGATGGATTGGCTATACCGATATTCTGCGAGTATTAATTGCAGAAGTCGGATAATTAGCTTTCAGCTTCCAGATGGTAATTGTCTGGAATTTGTGGGGAGTAGATTAAAGGAGAAACCGATAATTATATCGGCGATTCAGGCAAGACGAGAGATTGCATGGGGAGCGGATGCATTCTTGGTGCAGATGGTGTCCACGCCGTCTGAGAAGAAGTCTTTGGCAGACATTCCAGTTGTGGAAGAGTTCCCCGATGTATTTGTGGATGACTTGCCCGGACTACCCCCTGTTCGGGAGATGGAGTTTGTTATAGACTTGGAACCTGGAGCAGCTCCTGTGCATAAAGCTCCTTATCGCATTGCACCGGCTGAATTGAAAGAGTTGAAGACTCAGTTGCAAGAACTGGTAGAGAAGAGATTTATTCAGCCTAGTACGTCGCCGTGGGGTGCACCAGTTTTATTTGTTAAGAAGAAAGATGGAACCCTCCGTATGTGCATTGACTATCGGGAATTGAATAAGGTGACCATGAAAAATAAATACCCTCTCTCGCGGATTGATGATTTGTTTGACCAGCTTTAAGGAGCAGCCGTGTTCTCTAAGATTGATCTGAGGTCGGGATACTACCAGCTGAGAATCAGAGACCAGGATGTGCCTAAAACTGCTTTCAGGTCGAGGTATGGGCATTATGAATTTAAGGTGATGCCGTTTGGGTTAGCTAATGCCCCTGCAGCGTTCATGGATTTGATGAATCGAGTGTTTTGACCTTATCTGGATTCCTTTGTGGTAGTATTTATTGATGATATACTGATTTATTCCCGAGATGTTGAAGAGCATGTGTATCATCTTAGTCTGGTACTTGAGAGATTGAGAGAACACCAGCTATACGCCAAGCTCAGCAAGTGTGAATTCTGGTTAGAAGAAGTTAAATTCCTTGGGCATGTAATTTCCCGGGGCGGAGTGGCAGTTGATCCTAGTAAGGTAGAAGCCATATTGTCATGGCAGCGCCCGACAACCGTGCGCGAGGTCAGGAGTTTCTTGGGGCTCGCCGGATACTACCGAAGATTTGTAGAGGGTTTTGCTCGCCTATCCGGACCTCTCACAGCTTTGACTCGGAAGAATACAGAATTTGTTTGGTCAGAGAAATGTGAGAGAAGCTTCCAGGAATTGAAGAACAGGTTGACAACGGCACCAGTGTTAGCACTCCTAGAACCGCATAAGCCATTCGTAGTCTTCAGTGATGCGTCTAAGTTCGGTTTGGGTTGTGTCCTTATGCAGGAAGGACGGGTTGTAGCCTATGCATCTCGTCAGCTTAAGGACCATGAGAAGAATTATCCGACGCACGATCTAGAATTGGCTGCGATTGTTTTTGCACTCAAGATCTGGCGGCATTTCTTGTATGGGGAAGCTTGCGAGGTATTTACCGATCACAAGAGCTTGAAGCATTTGTTTTCCCAGAAAAATCTGAATATGAGGCAAAGGCGTTGGCTGGAGCTAATCAGTGACTATCAGTGTGAGATCAAGTACCACCCGGGGAAGGCTAATATAGTTGCTGATGCTTTGAGCCGGAAGTCTCATTTGGAAGATGAAGCCGAGCCGTCAGAATTGGAATCGTTGCTTTGTGGGATGAGAAGGCTCCTTATAGAAAGTTCGCAGCAAGTAGAGATTTTGTCTTCAGTTCTTGATATTCGGGTAACTGATTTTGAAGAATTGAAAGCTCTCCAAAGAAAGGATCCGAAGCTGCTGAACATCAGGAAAAGAGTCCGAAAATCTCGAGGGCCGTTGCTCTATAGCATGGATAATGATGGGATACTTCGGTTCCGAGATCGCAGAGTGGTCCCAAAGGACTCAGATTTCAAAGAACGGATCATGGCGGAAGCTCATGCGGCCCCGTATTCAGTTCATCCCGGCAGTACAAAGATGTATCGAGACTTGAAGAAAAATTACTGGTGGGATGGAATGAAGAAGGACGTTGCCTTATATGTGGAGAAATGCCACACGTGCCGTCAGGTAAAGGCCGAGCATCAGAGACCTGCAGGTATGCTCCAACCCCTCCCAATTCCTGAGTGGAAATGGGATGATATCACGATGGACTTCGTAGTGGGTTTGCCGAGAACGCCTAGTGGGAAGAATTCTGTTTGGGTGATCGTGGACCGGTTAACGAAGAGTGCTCATTTTCTGCCTGTTAACAACACCGACTCTTTGGGTAAGTTGACCCGTTTGTATGTCAAGGAGATAGTGCGGCTACACGGCATACCAAAGAGTATAGTGTCGGATCGAGACCCGAGGTTCACATCATAGTTCTGGAAGAGTTTGCAGGCAGCTTTGGGTACTAAGTTGAAGTTCAGTACTGCTTATCACCCGCAGACAGACGGCCAGTCAGAGCGCACCATTCAGACCCTGGAAGACATGTTGCGAGCATGTGTCCTGGAATTCCAAGGGAGTTGGGAAAATCATTTGCCGCTCATTGAGTTTGCCTACAATAACAGCTACCATGTGACCATTCAGATGGCTCCCTATGAAGCTCTTTATGGGAGAAAGTGTAGGTCACCCTTGTGTTGGGATGAAGTTGGGGAGAGTAGGATAATTGGACCCAAAATAATTCAATAAATGCAAAGCCAAGTCCGGATCATCAGAGACAAAATGGCGGCAGCTCAGAGTTGCCAGAAAAGCTACGTTGACACCCGGAGGAGAGAGTTGTCTTTTGAAGTTGGTGATTGGGTTTATCTTAAAGTCTCTCCCATGAGAGGTGTTAAGCGTTTTGGTAAGAAAAGGAAACTAGATCCGAGGTACGTCGGCCCTTTTCAGATTCTGGAGAGAGTAGGGTCCGTCGCCTATAGGGTTGCTTTGCCAGATTATTTTGGGGATGTTCATGATGTCTTCCACGTATCATCCCTGAAGAAGAGCTTTGGACAGCAAGAGCCTCGCTTCGTCGACCCAGCAGGTATTCAGTTGCAACCGGATCTCACTTACGAAGTTGTTCCGTCGCAGATTTTGGATTGGAAGGAGCAACAGTTGAGGTCCAAGATGATACCTTTAGTTAAAGTGGCTTGGGGAGATCCGTTAGCTCAAGACTTCTCTTGCGAGCGAGCAGCGGACATGAGGGAGCAGTACCCGTATTTGTTCGAATGATGAAGGTATGTATTTTAATCTTGATCTCAGTTGGTTTATGAGCGTTTATGTGGCTTGCTTTAAGTTGGTGGTTGATTTGCAATTTCGAGGACGAAATTGTTTTTAAGGAGGGGAGGATGTGATGACCCGCTTTTGAGTGTATTTTCGCTGAAATAATTGTTTTTATTTTAATTAATATATCAGTTATTTATTTTAAATTATTTGCGTTTTAAAATTTGTTTTTAATTTAATTTAATTTAATTGATGTTGTGTTTTATTTCGTTTAGTTTTGTTTTCCGGATGAGGATTAGATCTCCTCTTTTCCCTACACTTCTTTTCTTTTTTCCTTTCTTTTTCTTTTTCCTCTTTCTTTTTTCCTTCTTCTTTTCTTTTTCCTTTCTTTTTCTTTTTTTCTTTTTTCTTTTTCTCTCTTATCTCTCCCCGCGTTCGGACCCCCCCGAGCTCTCTCTCTCTCTCTCTCTCCTCCCTCTCCCTCACGCCGGCGTCCCTTCCACAGCCCAGACCGCCGCCGTCCGGCCACCGTTCAGCCCCCCACCGGTCCCATTCTCTTCCCCTCCCTCCGGTGCACCACCCCACCCAAGCTCACCCCCAACCGGTCGGCCATTTCGCTGGAAAAAGCCCAACAAAGCCGCACGGTTTTGGCTCCGATCCGCCGCCGTCGCTCCACCTCCGGCCACCATTTCTTCACCACTTCATCACCGACTCCTTGCCGTCCTAACCCACCCATTTCCGGCCTCCAACGACCACCGGAGCAGCTCCTACGAGCTTGTTTTTAGATTTGGGTATTTCAGCCATTTTCCGGCGATTCCGCCGCCACCCACGGCCAACCACCACTTCCAATAGCTTCACAACCATCCCTAGACCACCCCCTATCAATCTCGTGTCCTAGTTTGTCCCCGTTCAAAAGTGGGTTTTTTCAAACCCACGGCCACAGAGAATTTTCACTGTGACGTTGCTTTTCCGGCGCCGTTTGCGATGCCGCTTGTTTTCTAAAATCGCCATATAGCGCTGTAAGTATTTTCCAAACCCTATTTTCAGATTTTAATATATATTGCTCATTCAATTATTTACTGTTGTTGGTTGTTGATTCCGGACTGAGTCCGAGGAGTTTCGGGGGTCGGATGGATGGAGGACGGAGTTGCCTGTTTATTTGATTTATGATTGTTGGATTATTTTATTATGCATTGATATGGCATTACATGGTGCATGCACGTGTGTTTTTGTTTATGTGTGAAAAGCCTGTGTATTGGCGTGAGTGGTTTTGCGGGTGCGTGTGTATCACGAGCCCAAGTCGGGATGGGTTATTATCTCGGTGGAGCTCCTCTGGTCACTCGGGAGCGGAATAAACTGAGTGATGTCCCCTGAGTTGTCGAGAGCGATGACGGGAGCGGGGCTAGGGTATGCTTGGCGACGAACGCGCCGGGCGCGGAACCGGGCATCGCCCTACTCACTGACTCCGTGGCCCTTCGCTGGCGAGGGCTAGAGGATGCTTGGCTACGCACGCGCGGGGCGCGGAACTGGGCATCGCTTGTTGGGTGTCGCACGCGCGGTGGTACTCTGCGGTGTGGCACTGGAGCCAGGGTGTGCGGATGACCCCTAGGGGAGGTCATGGTGCACGCGGTTAAAATTGGTTAATGGTTTGTAAGGCCAAATGGGACTTTTGGCGTGGGCCAGATGGACTTCTGGCGAGATATTGGGCCGGATGGACTTCTGGCGAGATATTGGGCCAAATGGACATTTGGCGGCCAAATGTGACTTTTGGCGGCCAAATGTGACTTTTGGCGTGTTTTTCGGAAAGGATATGTTTTTAGGCCAAATGAGTTTTTGGCGTGTGTGGAAAACTGGTGTTTTACGGGCTTTGTGCATTGGGCATGTTTCATGCATCTTGTTTGAGTTTTATGTGTTTTTATCTGGTAGTGTTTGGGTTTTACTTACCTGCGGTACCATTTGTGGTTCCGTAGCTTTTGGTGCAGAGTTAGAGGACGAAGAGGAGGAGGCTGAGCCCGAGGATGCGGCTTCGCCGGGTTGCTGATGCTATCTTTTATATTTGTTAAAACTGTATTTGTGTTTTGTAATATTTTATCTATGTACGTTTTAAACAGCTTGTATTACGTTAAGAAAAATTCTGGTACTTAGTTATGACTTTCGTTATCCGCTGCGTGTTTCTCTGTACACATCTGTTGCCTTGCACACACTCGGCACCCGTCGATGGGATGGTGACCCGGGTTGTCACCATCCGGACGTCTCAATTTCCCCGTGTTCAGGCGTGGGGATTTGGGGGCGTCACATATGTGAAAGAAATAAAATAGGCCGATGGGATGAGATAAAATAAGATGATATAAAATGGGTTAAGATAGCAATCCATATGAAGTCGAAGTCTCTCTCTCTCTCTCTCTCTCTCTCTCTCTCTCTCTCTCTCTCGTTTTAATTTTATTTATTTTTATTTAAAGGAAAACACCTTGCGCAGTGACTATTTAGAAATGGAAAAGTCTATATGCAGTCTATCTTTGCAGTCGGCACACAATCGCCTAACAGCTTGGTCCCACTTTTTATTTTTTAACTCTCACTTTCACTTTATCTCTCTTTCTTTTTCCTAGCAAATGAGTTGCTCTTTCTCTCACCCATCTCTTTATCTTTGTTCTGCACTTTGTTGGTGGACCTTAATCCAAACCTTCTGCATATTTCAAAGAACCAAAGTCATTCCCAAAAAGCTTCCTATGCTGCTCGCCGCACACCATTTTCTTAGTGAATTTAGCCAATCCAAATTCTGAAACTACTAGAGAGTTGAAGGAGATTGCCTGGGATGTTATAATTTTTTTTTATTTTTTTTGAGAAAATAGGAACTTCATATAGATATTTCAACGTAAAAGGTTACAAATGCATTGAGGGTAATCCACTACAAGAACAGACTCCTTACTAAGATCTAAAGAGCTCTTAGCTAGGCTATGTGCCACTGCATTTACTTGCCTAGGTACATGTCGAAATGACCAGGTTCGGTAAGAAGCTAAGAGTTTCTTTATGTCAAGAAAGATCAGGCCAGCAGTACTCCAATCGTTAGCTGAATTGGTGATCCCGTTAACCAGCAGTTTTGAGTCACCTTCAAATATGACATTGTGGAGACCAATCTCGAGACCAAGCTGTATAGCTCGCAGGGCGGCTAAGGCTTCTCCCAGAAGAGGATCCGGGAAGGAGTTTCTGGGACTTCTAAGGGTGGTTGTAACAAGACCATCCCAATCTCTGACGGCCACTCCAATTCCCACCCTGCAGTTCACTCTGTCAATAGCTGAATCCTAATTTATTTTGTAGAAATTGGTAGGGGGCTTTCACCACTTGATTGGTACACGGGTTGAGAGGGATTGCTCCTGTGGTTGACTATTAAGCTCCTCCAGTTCACTCTTCATTGTGGAGACTATCTTTGAGATCTGTAAAGGGCAGGTGAAGCTAGACTCGAAAATGAATTTGTTCCTCCTATGCCACAACTCAGTGGCTGTGAGAACTAGTTCAACATGTTCCTTAGTAGGGAGTAGGGAGAGGTGGTCTGTGAGCAATTCATGGAAAGGTTGTTCCTCTGTCCTGCACTTTTGAAGTCTTTTCGAGCTATGGCTCCAAACATCCTGAGCTGCTCTGCATGACCAAAGTACATGAGCTGTGGTCTCTGGAAAGGAGTGACAGATAGGGCATAGAGGAGATTCAATGATCTTCCTTCTATACAAATTGGCTCTAGTGGGAAGGATGTCCTTAGCTGCCCTCCATAGGAACATTTTGACTTTGTTTGGCACTTTAAGCTTCCATAATAGTTTCCAAAGAACCCCGTGGTTAGAAAGTCGAGAGCCTTGCCTACTCTTGCTGTCATTTATAGAAACTTGGAGGTGGTAAGCTGATTTCACTGAAAACATGCCGTTTGTGGTGCACCTCCAAGAAAGTCTATCATTGTTATTGCAAGGACTAACATGTAACTTGGATATAATTGCTGCCTCCTTAGGAAAGAAAATACTCTGTATGAGAGGTAGATTCCAGGAAAGAGTATCTTGATCTATTAGTAAGTTCACTGTAGCATCTATGTTGAGAGTCTTGGGAGGGGACTGAACTTTGAAAGAAGTAGGGGTGGGCAACCAACAGTCTGACCAAATTCTCACTGAGTTGCCATTTCCTATCTTCCAATGGAGGCCTCCAGCTAACAGTGGTCTAGGTGTTGTTATACTTTTCCACACAAAAGAATCAACCCTTCTGACTCTTGCAGACAGAAAATCACTTGAGGGAAAGTATTTGGCTTTAAGAACTCGGGAAGCTAGAGATTGGGTGTTGATGAGGAGCCTCCACCCTTGCTTGGCTAGCATGGCTTTATTGAAGTATTCAAAATCTCTGAATCCCAGACCCCCTTCTTGCTTGCCCTTACCAATGCCTTTCCAACTAAGCGAGTGCATTTTAGACTCTGGTTTCTTATCCCCAACCAGAAAGATTGCATCAGCTTATTAATGTTTCTCAGTATTCCTTTGGGAATTAGGAAAATTCCCATGCAATATGTGGGAATGAATTGAATAACTGACTTCAGCAAGACTTCTTTCCCGGCTGAGGACAAAAGGTTTGTTTTCCAACTGCTCATTTGAGCTTTGACTCTGTCCAGGATGGGAGTGAAAGCTCTGCCCTTATTCTTGCCCACATAAGAAGGTAGTCCCAAGTACTTTTCAAAAGGGCCCGATGCTTTTCTCCCAGCCAAGTTCAGTATGGAATTTTGGGCTACTTGGCTTGTATTCTTGCTTAAATAAATTGAGGATTTATCCAAGTTGAGTCTCTGACTAGAGCTTGCTGTATAAGAATTGAGGATGAGTTGAAGATTGGTCCACTCCTGTTGATGTGCCTTGTAGAAGACAAGACTATTGTCTGCAAAAAATAAGTGATTGACTGTTAAAGAGCCTTTAAATAGAGGGAAACCCGAAATTGAGCCCTGTTGTTCAGCCAAGTTCAGTGCCAAGCAGAGGACTTTTGAGCACAAAATGAATAAGTATGGGGAAAGGGGGTCTCCTTGGTGAATTCCTCTTGAAGGTTTGAAGGTTGGTTGAGGGATGCCATTGACAAGGATTGAGTAAGTCACTGTTCCTATACACTGCATGATCAGATCAGTCCACTCTCTATCAAAGCCCATCTGCTGAAGCACTTGATGAATGAAGCACCACTCTAGTCTGTCATAGGCCTTGCTAATATCAAGCTTGAGGGCCATGTAAGCTTCTTTGTGATTCTTCCTTCTATTTTGCATTGAGTGCAGGAGTTCATAAGCCACTATAGTGTTGTCTGAGATCATTCTTCCTAGAATAAAAGCACTTTGGTTGTCTGAGATTAGTTTTGGCAAGATGGACTTTAATCTGTTTGCAAGGACCTTAGCTATGATCTTTTAGTACATATTACAAAGGCTAATAGGCTTATAATCAGTGACCTTCAGAGGGGAGTTCTTCTTTGGAATAAGGGTTATGAAGGTGTGATTGATAGCTTGAAAACCAGATTTTGTGTTCAGGTGCTCTAGTACTGCAGCTATTACATCATTGCCAACCATGAGCCAGTGACTTTGGAAGAAGATTGCTGGAAAGCCATCTGGGCCAGGTGAACCCAATGGATTCATATCATGGATAGCCAGCTCAATCTCCTTCTGGAGTATGCCTTAGTGAGGGAGAGGTTCATTTCAGGGGTGACTTTGGCATTGAGGGCTTCCATTATAGAGTTGGGAACATTGGGATTGGATGATGTGAAAAGGTCCATAAAAACATCTTGGAATTCAGTCCCTATACCCTCAGGTGATGTCAAAACCTTGCCCTCCTTAGTTGGAGTTTCTGGATTATGTTCTTTTGTTTTCTAACAGAGGCACATTTATGGAAGTACTTGGTGTTCCTGTCACCATCTTGGAGCCATCTTTGTTTAGCTCTTTGATGCCACTTCAGGTCAGCTTGCTCTAGGGAAGAATCCAACTCCTTCTGTAAAGAATGGATTAGAGTGTTATCCAAGCCAGTGTTGGAAGCTTGCAGGGTTATCAAGAGTTCACTCTTGTGGGTTACTTTCTGATGGCGAACTTTTGTAGAGATGTTATTCCACTCTCTCAATTGGAATCTACATCTTTCGAGAACCCTTCTTGTGATATCTACCCTTGAACTAGTTTTGAGTGGGCCTTGCCAGGCCCTTTTAATCACTGCCACACACTCCTCTTGCTTAGCCCAAGAGGCCTCATGCCTGAAGATTTTTTTGTGGGTGCAAGGGGTAAACTCAGAAGCCTTGCTTGAGATATAGAGAGGGTTATGATTAGAACATATAGTGGGTAAAATGGTGACTGAATTTGAGTCAAATAAATCATGCCACACACAGTTTACTAGTCCCCTATCCAATCTTTCCTTAGTAAAATTTATTCCTTCTCGATTGTTGCACCAGGTGAATTGAGAGCCCACATAACCAAGATCTCCAAGATTACATTCTGCAAGGGATTGTCTGAAGTCTTCCATCTGTTTGAAAGGCCTGGGAAGACTACCCCATTTTTCACCATGAGAGGTGATTTCATTAAAGTCTCCCATGCACAGCCAGGGAGTGTTTTGATCAACTTTTAGATGTCTAAGACGGGCCCAACTTTCTTTTCTTCTTGTTGTTATAGGGTGACCATAGAATCCAGTGACGATGAGGTGATTTGGAAAATCATGGACTTGGACTTGAAGAGATATATGACTGAGGGAATAAGAAACCAGATTAGCTTAAGTTTGATGCTTCCAAAAGAAGGCTAGGCCTCCACTTTGTCCAATGCATTCCACAATAAAACTACAGTCATAGCCTAGTTTATTTCTAATGGTTTCCATTTTTTCTCTTCTGCATTTGGTTTCCATAAGGAACACCAAAGAGGGGGACTTATCTCTTACTAGCATGTGGAGTTCTCTAACTGTTCGAGGGTTCCCAAGCCCTCGGCAGTTCTAGCACAGGGCATTCATGGAGATGGGCAGGGCTGCTGAACAACCTCTGCCTTATTGTTTTGTTTGAGTCTTTTTGAGGACCTCGTGGGCTTAGTAGATAGGGGTGAGTTTCTTTTTTTGTTCTTACTAGTGACAGGATTAGAGAAGGCGGGAAATAGAGAAGTGCCATCAGTCGGGTTGGGTTTGCCACGAGCTCTCCTTTTCCAGTTTGACAAAAGGGAGCTTACTATTTGTAGCTTTGGGTCTATCTGGGTATTATGGGGAGAGGGACTTACTTGTAGGGTTTCTACTGCAAGAGCCATGTTGGTGTCAGTTGCCAGGGAGTCTGTCTAGTCATTGGAAAGGATGGTTTTGGTAGCTGCTGCATCAGGCACCTCGAGGCTAGGAGAAGTTTCCTTTTCTAACCTTTGACAGTTGACATAGTACCTTTGAGTTTGAAAGTTACCAATCCCCCTTACCTCTTCCACATCACCCTTTGAGAACACAGGATCATTTGGGACTGTTCCCTGGATATCATTTGACTTTCGAGAGTAGCTATTCTCGCCAAAATCTTCACTTTGATCATCAGAGCTACCACGCTGCCCATTGCTTGAGACCCTCTTAACTGGACTACTTGCCTCAGATTGGTGGTTTGTTGGTTTGTGAGCCGTAGTGGCTCTAAGCTAGGAACCGTATTGGGTTTGAGATGAAGCCTGAGAACTTTCATCTAAGGCCTACCTAGAACAACTGGAATGAGTATGTAAAATAGTACCATAGAGATAACAGAAGGAAGGGAGTCTTTCATATTTGAAGGGAATCCAGACATGGTTGTTCTCCACATTTATTAGTCTTCCCCTTGCCAATGGTTTGGAAATGCTGAGAAGCACCTTTACCTACAGGACTCCCCCCCATGCTCTTCCCTTTCCATCAACATCTACTGTAAGGACCTTACCAGCACTGGCTCCCAATTTCTCACCCATAGTTCTATTTAAGCCTGCAAAAGGGAGGTCATGTAGTTGAATCCAGAAAGGTTCCAACGAGAACTGGATGTCTTTTAAAGTTAGTATGCCTTTGCACTCTTGGAGGCAAATGAAACTTCTATCAAAAGACCATGGTCGGCTAGCTAGAACCTTATTTTTCATAGAAAGGCTGTGGAATTCAATGAGGAATTTGTTTATGCCTAAGTCTTTGAAAAAGAGACCCCCTGGTCATAGTTGCTTTGAAAGCACCTTTATTTACTTCCCTATCCGTTACAACCAGTGCAGCAAGACACAAGTTACTGATGTCTTGTGCAAGCAACAGCTCCTCCTTCGGAAGGAGTATTTCTTGTTGTTCCTCCTCTGTGAGCCTTAGTCCCTTACATAGGTGCGATAGTTCCTCCTCCATAGGAAGGCTGAAAACTTTTATGAAAAGAGGGAGATACCAACGATTGAAACCCAAACCAAACTCTATGAATCAGCAAGATCCAAGAGACAAACTCTATGTTCCTAAGGAGCATAGAGAGAAAACCTCATCTGCCTAGAGAGAGGACTCCAATAATGCTTGGGATGCTATAATTGAAGCATAGAAACCAAACTTGTCAAATTATTTTCCTGTGCTCAAGAAGGTCGACCCCAAAGGCATTAGGTAGCGCTTGATAGCTCATTTAGGAAAGCTAATAGAACTCTTTGACCGCATGATCAACGAACGGTTGCAGTTGAGAAAAATGCCTATTTTTTTTTTAATAAGAAAAATGCTTGTAACTATTTTAGCCTATGTTCTTCTTGGGGGAGTGAGGTGTCGATCTTGGAACTTGATCTCGTTAGGGCAGAAGATGAGCCAAAATATGACTTTTGCTCCCATAGCCGACTCAAACTTGAGAGAGAGAGAGAGAGAGACGAGTTAAGAAGAAGGAAAAAAAATAGAAGTAAACGAGAGACGAGTTACATATTGTCGACGTCCAGCAAGTGGATCGTTAGGTGAGTCATCTTCTTTGTATGAATCTTTGGCTTCGTATCTATATAAAGTTCCATAAAGCCAAACTTTGTTCCTCTTGTACAAAGTTTATTTTTATATTTTTTTTATTCCTCTCAAACATACGTTTACATCCCGTTTGCATAAGCCGACTGTACATAGCAATTTTGTTTAGAAATATGGCTTTTTGTGAATATCGAATTCTGTCCATGATTCCATCAACGACGTTAAATTAAAAAAAGGATGCCTAAGATAATAAGCTGTCATGTGTTAACTTTAATTTCTTAAAGAACTGAAGATTCTTTTTTTTTTTTAAAAAAAGAAAAAAGAAAAAAGAAAAAGTAACATTCTATGATAAAAAACAGTTTCTGAAATTTTGAAAATCAAAATGTGAAAAAAGAAGAAAAAACTGAAGAATGGCCCGCTGGTAGCTGGGCAGCCCCCCAACGGTAGCCATGTTCTCATGGTGGAAGAACCAGCTGACCTTGGTCGTGGCCAGGTACGCCAGTTGCCCTCTTTGGACACATCCCTTGGAGGTTGGAGGTAAGGGTGGCTCCCGGAGGGGTCGGCTCCAGCCACCCTCATTGTGGCCATTTTTCTTTAAATTTTTATCAACAATATTTTTGTTTTTATTTAATTTTCCAAAACTCCTTTTTTTTTTTTGTCTTGATTTTAAGCTCCTAATTTCCTTCTCTGCAAAAGCTTATTTATCCTAACCAATGCGCCCATGATTAAAAAACAAAGTTCCAACCAATACACTCAAATTGGGAAATGCGTGCACCCACTCCATCTCATCAACTCCATCATGATCTTATCATTCCTTCAGTGGTCTTTTCAGTTCATTGTATATATACCCATCCAAATTATCATGACCTATCATCTCTGAATATTCCATAGAAAACCTTCTCAAAATCATCAAATATTCCCAAATTAGCTTCTCTTACCCCTTACAAAACTCATGGCAACCTCTCAACACATTAAAATTCCACTCAAGATCAAGAGGTTATTCTGGCTACTCTTTTTAGTTCTCACAGTCACATTCCCTGCATCTGCTCGAATCCTCGATGAGGACACCGATGTTCCGGCCACCTCACCGGAGAAACCAGATTCAGCCGAAACTACACCTGTTTCTGGCGTACCTCCAGTGGTAACCGGTAACCCAACTGCAGCAACTACGGCTACAGTTGCCGGCACAGATGACCACCATTTGTCATTCTTCCTGCACGATATCCTCGGTGGTTCGAATCCCTCAGCCAAAGCCCTGACTGGGGTTGTCACCAATCCAGCAGTCAACGGTCAAGTCCCCTTCGCCAAGCCAAACGGTGCAGTCATCCCAGTTAAAAATGGCGTTCCGGGCCAAAACAACAACAACAACAACAACAACAATAATAATGGAGTTTTGAACAACAACAACATTCCCTTTCTCACCGGCCTCGGAGGAAATATCCCCAACGTGATCCAAAACAATAGAAACAATAATAACCTGATCAACGGAATTTCGACCGTGAATGGCGCTCAGCTCCCAGCAGGAATGACCTTTCAGAAAGTTATGTTCGGGACACTGACTGTCTTTGACGATGAACTGACCGAAGGGCATGAACTTGGGTCAGGTTTGATTGGGAAGGCACAAGGGTTTTACGTAGCCAGTTCAGAAGATGGAACAAGCCAAACCCTGGCTTTCACCGCCATGTTTGAGAGTGGTGGTTATTCTGATACCCTCAGTTTCTTTGGTGTTCATCGGACTGCTGTCTCGGAATCGCAACTAGCAGTCATGGGAGGCACAGGGAAGTACGTCAATGCTAAGGGTTATGCCATGATAAAGACCTTTCCGGCGACAAACCAGAATGAAAGTGATGGAGTCGAGACTCTGCTGCAGATTACTGTGTATCTTACTTACTAGTGGTGTGTTTAATTAGATTTAAGTAATTGGCTGTTTTGTTTATCAAAAATCTCTCTCTATATATGAGAGAGATGGATGTTAAAAACTCTTGTGCTTAGTATTCAAAATCATGCATTGCGGTTTGTAATGCATAAATTTGGGCCTTTATTAAATTAACTATAAGCTTTCTACATGTATTAAAAAGAATAAATTGCAAGGTATTCTATGACAATAGATAACGTCGTGCTTTATATCAAATTACGATATATTATATGGTAATTAAAATTACTTATATAAATACTGATTTTAATTGACATGTCAAATTAAGAATAACATGCAAGTGAATGCAATAACTAGTATATAATAATCACTCATTCAAAAAATAAAATATTATATATACAGTTACTTTTACGTAATTTTTAAATATTTTACTAATTTGATTGGCTGAATAATTTTTTTTTTTTTAAAACTAGCATCGAATAATCACCAAAAGTTTCTTCCAAAATGGTGCATACATACAGTAGATCGTTGAAGGGTGGACTTTTCTCCCGTTTTTCTGCCATTTTCTTCCAGTCGTCCAAGACAAATATAGCCAAAGTTAAAAGCTTATAATCAAATTAATATTTGGATATAAATAGATAATTGGGATTCTTGTTGGTTTTTACACCTGCTGATATTCCAAGTTATGTGATCTTTTGCCTCCTCAATTGCGTAAGAGATCATAAAGATTCAATAGAAAACCAAGATAATGGAGCAGCTACCTAGCCCAGGCCAACGTACACTGGAAAACCTGAAATATTAGAGTTGTTACCTAGAGTTAATTAACCAGAGATAACTAATTTATATTCAGGAAAGCTCAACTTGTCTCTTATCTTCGTGGTCAAAACCTGTTCGGTTATCTCGACGTTACCATCGCTTTCCCATCATCACCAATCCCAACCCACACCAATCCAGGCGTCCCAATGGAGAACCCTGCCTTCCTCGACTGGACCCAACAAGATCAAATTATTCTTTGCACAATCATATCCCCCTTCTCCGAAGAGTTCTCTCTCACGTTGCACTGCTAACCACATCTCCCAATGTCTGAAAGGCACTCGAAACAATGGTCTTATCCTATTCCCACGGCCCCACGTTAATCTTCGCTCCCGAACTCCAACCTAAAGAAGGGCAGCCCCGATCTCATATTGTTTTCAGAAAGTGAAAACACTTGCTGACACCCTTGCCACTGTGGGTCAGCCTTTGTAAGACTTTGAAGTGGTCACCTACTTACTTGCAGGTCTCAACTCTGTGTATGGATGCCCTTATCACATCTGTAACCATTCGGTTGGAGCCCATGATGCTCGACGAAATTATGGCCACCTCTTGATCCATGAACTGCGGCTTGAAAGGCAGACAGTCCCCGTCAGCACAGGTGGCTACTCACAACAACCCTGGTCACGATTCTTCCTCTCGGCAGTAATCTGTCTCTTTCGGCACCTATCGCGACTCTAACTCATCTGGACGCAACCACAGCAGTGGGAGTGTACATGGCTCGCCCAACACTGCATCCTTCCAAAACAATTGCCCACTATGCCAGCTTTGCAACAAATACGACCGCAACACTTTGAAGTTTTACGACCACTTCGATTACTCCTTTCAAAGTGAAGGGCAATCTAATGTGTTTGTGTTCGTTGCCTCCCCCGGCACATCAGGAGACCTACCTTGGTACCCTGATATTGGCGCAACAAATCATATGACCTTCGACCTCAGCAACCTTACCCTCCAGGCAGAAGAATACTACACTGGCCCCGATCAAGTCCGAGTCGACAAATGACTAGGTTTGAAAGTTCAACAAACTGGCTCTGCTCATTTCTTTGGAAATCTAAAATTTCTTCTAAACAATATTCTTCATGTTCCCCACGTCACAAAAAACCTACTCTCTGTTCATCAATTTATGGTTGATAACTGTAATGGGTATTCTGCAGATAACCCAGAAAAGGATGAACACTACACGAAAACTCACATGCACACACAAGAACAGATTGAATGAAACCCAAGAATCACTTTCTTGATTCGCGGAAGAGGCTTTCGAGGAACCTCCAACCTCCGAAACTAACTTCTCTTAAACTTTCCAGAATGAAAACCATTACACTAGCTTCAGTCTTTTATACTAGATAAAGCACAAAATGTCAGCATTTTACATAGAGTTTTGGTATATACAAACACAGTCGCGTATTAATCTGTGTATCAATACTGATTCATTCATACTTAAAATTTAAATTAACACTGTTTTTAATAAAATCTACTTTTTAACCAATCACATCACATTAGTATACAGATTAGTGCACAATTGTGTTTTCAACTATATTTTTCCTTTTACAATTGAAAACCCTTGCCCAAGTCGATTACCTTAGCCAAAACTGTTATTCGCCTTCCTTCTGAAAACACACCGTATTACTTATTTATTATGCACCGTTTCATCCCCACGATAGACATCCTTCATCACTTTAAAATGCATAGTTCCACTTATTACTGAAACTCATTGTTTAATCCTTCCATTCAGTGCACCGTATCACTTACTCATTACGTACCGTTTCATCCCCATGACAAACTTCCTTCATCACTTTAAAATGTACAGTTCCACTTATTACTGAAATGCACCGTTTAATCCTTCCATTCAGCCCACCTTCTTCCTGTTGTTAACTAACTTCTGCCTCAGGTTGTTACATTCCCTTCCCCTTAACAATGCCCTTGACCTCAAGGACTTGATACCTCTCTCCTTTATAGGACCTTGCCCACAACGTATGGGTATTGGTCACGTAATGTCCACAAAACCTCCTAAGTATTATCCTCAACAGAAGCTCCTACCCATTTTACTAAAATATCAGTGACAGCATGATTCCTAATTTTCTTCATCTTTCTCTACAAGATCAACTCAGGTTTATGTTGAACTTGTCCTTGAGAATCCATAGGAGGTAGTGTAGGAAGTGATATGAAATTCTGACCCAACTTTTTCTTCAAGCAAGACACATGTATCGCATGATGTATCTTTTTAGGAAGAGGTAATTCAAGTCGATAATCTACTGTCCCAATTCTCTCCAAGATCTTAAAAGGTCTAAAAACCCTTAGAGCCAGTTTAAGATTGTGGCGTAAGGCAACAATTTTCTGTAGTATGAGAAACACCCCATCCCCCACTTGGAATTCCCTCTTAGTCCTTCTTCTATTTGCAAACTCCTTCATTCTGTTTTGAGAATGCAATATATTTTCCCTCAACATCAACCAAAGCCGCTCTTTGGATATGAGTTGTTGATCTCCTATAGGATTGATAGAAGTGCCTGCTACATAAGAAAGTAATATGGGAAGTAAGTAGCCATACAATGCTTCAGAAGGACAGATTTTAATTGAGAAATGACAAGTGGTGTTATAACACCATTCAGCCAAAGGAAGCCACAAACTCCACTTCTTAGGCTTACCACTAGTATAGCACCTCAAATAACCTTCAACAACCTTATTTAATGCCTCAGTTTGCCTATCGAATTCTAGCTAGGTGATAAGTAGAATTGAAATTGAGTGAAGTACCTTGCAATCTAAACAACTCTTTCCAGAAATGACCAGTAAAGATTGAATCTCTAGTTGATACAATGGACTTAGGTAATCCATGTGCGTACCTTAAAGACACCAGAAAAAGGGGAAAAAAAAAACCCGAGCCACTTTACTTGCTGCAAAGGATGTGCCAATGGAAAGAAATGACAAACTTGGTGATCCTATCCACCATGGTAAAAATTATAGTATAACCCCTTGAAGAAAACCCTCAATAAAATCCATAGAAATATCTGCCTAAGGTGAAGAAGGTACAGATAATGGCTGCAAGAGGCTAGCTGGATGTACATTCTCATGCTTGCATGCTTGACAAATTTCACATTACCTGACCAATGCCTTTACATCCCTATGCATTCCTTCCCAATAGAAATCTTGTTTGGCTCGATGTAATGTTTTATGATAACCCATGTGACTAGTTTTAGGCCTATTGTGAATGTGGTACAAGACCTTAGTCTTAAAAGTTGAATCTGAGACCACCACAATCTTTCCCTTCCTTAACAACAAACCTTGTTGTAAGGTAAAATGTTTAGGACCCTCAGATCCTTGTTGCAACTTCTCATAAATCTCTTTAGTGAAGGCGTAAAGCTGATAGCTTTGTTTCAACTCCTCAATCTATAAAGAAGTAGGAAAAGTAATGAGTGCTAAAGTTGCTGACTGCTCTTTAGACTTCTTGGAAAGGGCATCAGCTACTTTGTTTTCCTTCTCTCTTTTATAATCAATTGGTGAAATCATAGTGTATTAACTTGGAAAGCCATTTTTGTTGAGTTTCTGTACCCACCCTTTGCTCCAATAAGTATTTGAGAGCCTCCTGATTAGTCTTCACTTGAAACCCACCCCCCTAGAAGATAGGGTCTCCATTTAGCTACAACAAAAACAAGAGCTAGCAACTCTTTCTCATAAGTAGACAAAAGTAGTGCCTTACCATTCAATGCCTTGCTATAAAAACCAATAGGTTGACCCTCCTGCATGAGTACAGCCCTAAACCAATATGACTCACTCAAAAATGAGTAGCACAAAGGCTATCCCAAATACATGAAGATGTCGCATAATAAATATGAATAAATTCCTAGATCGTCTCCTTAGGAAAAGTTATTTAAAATCAAACTCATTTAAAAAGATAAAAATATTCACAAAAGAGAAAATAAAAATGATGGTATGTGTAATGGATGGAAGAGTGCAACAAAAATGAAAAATGGTACTAGTCATAGACTAGATTCATATTTTTAGATTTTTCAGTGTCGAAATGAAATGTAAAAGACAAACAAATTGAAATTAACAATCAAATAATTAACAAACTAAACAATCTTAATTAATCTAAAAATTAAACAATAAAACTAAAATTATTTAAGTCCTAATTAAACTTTAATCAATCTAATATGCAATGAAACTAAGAGATTAATAAAACTAAGTTAAGAATTAAACTAGATTAGAAAGTAATTGATAAAATAAGAACTGAAAATTGAAAAACCCCAAAATCAAGATTCTAGAGTTCATCTTTGGATTCAAATCACAAATTCTCAAAATTAATCCATAACAATTGTAATCACTGTTAAATGAAAGTTTAAAGAAGTGGAAAAAATAAATAACACGAAGTAAATAAACAATAAATAAATTACCCAAACTTCTAAGTCAAAAATCTCAAAAATATTCCATAAACTTGAAACTGAAATTAAATAAAAAGAAAAAAATGAAATGAGCAAGCCAATTGAACGAAGATGAAGATTAAAAGCAGTAGAGGCGGCTGGACTGTAATAACAATTAGACTCCTCAAGGAGTTCTTTAATGATATAAAAAAAATAAAAATTGTGTGTTGCTTAAATGCCCCTAAAAGCCAAAGTAGTGGTGCGGCCCTGGTTCAATATGAATAGCAAATAAAATCCCTCCCTCCTTTCCTCAAGTGTGCGGCGTCCTTTGAATTAAAATGGAGAGAAGTCTTCCTAGGTCAAAGTCTTCCATCAAATTACGTGTGGCATGAATTTTGCCCAAGAGAGTTATAAAGTTGCCGCAAGTCTTGAAAGTCCCGTAGAAAAAGTTCTAAAGTGATTTGAATTCCTCTTACCACTACCAATTGACAAGTGGCACTTAATGAATCTCTTTCCAACTCCATGAAAACTAAGTCAAAATCTCATTTTCATTTATTAACTTATATAAAAAAATTAAAAATAAGAATTAGAAATAAAACAAAAAAAATAGAATATCAAAAATATTTTATGCATGTAAAGGAACATTGTCTAATTAAATCATAAGTTATAAAATTAAGCATAAATTCATGCTATTAATAAATTTAAATCACAATTTAGATTTATGCATCTTAATCATTTTTTCTTCTAAAACTAATAATAATATAATGAAAGAATTAAAATATATTGGTTCTAAATATATAAAATATGCAATAACTCAGCTCAATCACAATACTAGAAGCATCACATTTGATGTTGAAACTTTTAGAAAAATTAAGCAATTGAAGTACTAGTGGATTAGTAACAGCCTCTTCCAATTTCTGAAAAGCCTGAAATGCCTCTTTAGACCAATGGAAACAATTATTTTTTAATAAAATTTTGTTAAAAGAGTAGCAAAGGATCCATAGTCCTTGATAAATTTTCTGTAATAGCTAGTGAGGCCTAAGAACCCTCTCAAGGCTTTCAAGGATTTTGGAATAGGCCATTCAACCATGGACTCAAGCTTAGAAGGATTAGCTTTGATACCAGAACTAGAAATGATATGGCCTAAATAATCAAATTTTTGCATTGCAAACATACACTTAGACATCTTTGCATATAAACTATGCTACCTCAACACTTCTAAAATTGCTCGAAGATGTGAAATGTGATCTATCAAATTTTTGATATAGACCAGAATGTCATCAGAAAACACAAAGACAAACCTTCTAAAAAAAGATTTAAACAAATCATTCATTAACCTTTGAAATGTTGCAGGGGCATTAGTAAGCCCAAAAGGCATTACTAAGAACTCATAATGGCCCTTATGAGTTCTAAAGGCTATCTTTTCAATGTCAACATCTTTAACACAAATCTGATGATATCCAAATCTCAAGTCAAGTTTAGAAAAAAGTGATGTTCCAAATAATTCGTCAAGTAACTCGTCAATGACAGGAATAGGGAACTTGTCTTTGATTGTTACCTAATTCAAGGCTTGATAGTCTACATACATCCTTCATGAACCATCTGATTTCTTAACAAGAAGGATTGGTGGTGAAAAAGGACTCTGCTTGGGTCTAACCACTCCAGTTTTCAACAAATCTTGAACAATGTTCTCAATCTCAATTTTTTGATAATGTGAATACCTATAAGGTCTGACAGAAACAGGACTAGTTCCCTCAAGAGGAATATCATGATCAAATCCCCGATTAGGGGGTAATCCAACAGGTTTTGCAAATACCTATTTGAATTCTTGCAACAAGTCTTCCACTTTCTTCACCTAACTTGCAGGTTTTGGATTCTGATCTTCAGTCTGTAGTTGTAAAAACCACCCCTCCTGTCTCAACAAGGATGATTTGAGGGTACCTTCCCTACTATGTACCCTTATTCCTTCAGACTTCAGCCCATGCAAGGTTACCTTCAAATTGCCCACTGAAAAACTCATAGACACTGAATTAAAATCCCAGTTGATTGGCCCCAAAGTCTAAAACTATGTCACATCCTCCCAGGGTCAGAACATGAAAAGGAATTATGAACCTGGAATCTTGAACCTTAATGACTTCCTCACATCTTCCCCCACTAATCAGATTGTCCCCATTAGCTACTTTCGCTTGTAAATTTGAATCATCATGTACTTTAAATTTTACAGTCTGCACCACTAATTGATCTAGAAAATTGTGTGTACTCCCTGAATCCACCAAGATTTCCACCATATAACTCCCTACTCTTCCCAACATCTTCATGGCATTGCTTGTAGAACAACTAGAAATTGCATGAATGGACACTTCCAATCCTTCTCCTTCTTTCGTCACTAACTGTTCTTTGGTTACTAGAGGTTCATTCACAACCTTCTTAATTTCTAAGGCCTTATCACCCATATTTTCTACCTATAATAGATACACTTTAGGAGAATTACAAACATGTGTAGGATTCTATTTTTCATCACAATGGTAGCAAAGTCTCTTTTTTTTTTTTTTTTTTTTTTCATCCATTTGTGAAGAGAAAAACTTCTTAACTGCTAATGGGGGTCTCTGCTGAAGCACCACTGCATGGCTTCTTAACAACAAATAGGTACTCTTCTTGGATATTTGCTAATCCAAAGGCAGCACCAAGGTTAAGTGGACTAAACATCTTGACAGCCAACCTTATTTCATCTTTTAACCCACTCACAAAGCAACCTAGTAGATGCCTTTCAGACAAGCATTGTAATCTATTCGACAAAGATTCAAATTGTGATTTATACACAGTGACATAAGTAGTTTGTTTCAACTTGATTAATGCTTCCATTGGGTCATCATATGATGATGGCCCAAATTGAATTTGCATTGCAACAACTAAAGACTCCCAAGAATTGAATTGCCCCAAATTTAAGGTAGTTTGGTACCAAACCATGCCTCACCTTCCATATGAAAAGATGCCACAATTAACTTTTGATAAAATGGTGTTTGATAACAATTAAAATATTAATTGGATTTAAAGACCCATCCAGCAGGATCACTATCACTAAATCTTGGAAAATCCAAACGAAAACGTCTCTAAACAGCCCTGTCTTCATGATTTCTAGGCTCATTAACTACCTACCTTTGAGAATTAACTTGCAAAGATTCAACCAAAGAACCAAGCACATCATAAACTTGCTGTAACTTTTCAAACATCCCCGTAATGGCTTGTTGATGACTATCAAATTGCTTTTGGACCATATCCCATTGCCTTTTTGACCCTTCTTGCTGAACTCTCATAGCACCTCATGTGGCTTCTGCCATCATAGAATCGACGGCTGCTGGTACCAATTGTAATGGGTATTCTGCAGATTACTCAACCTCCAAAACTAACTTCTCATTAAACTTTCCAGAATGAAAACCATTACACTATCTTTAGTCTTTTAGACTAGATAAAGCACAAAACGTCAGCGTTTTACAATTGAAAACCCTTGCCCAAGTCGATTCCCTTACAGTTAAAACCGTTATTCTCCTTCCTTCTGAAAATGCACCATATCACTTACTCATTACACACTGTTTCATCCCCACAACAGACTTCCTTCATCACTTTAAAACGCACAATTCCACTTATTACTGAAACGCACCAATTAATCCTTCCATTTATCCTTCCTTTTACCTATTGTTAACTAACTTTTTCTTCAGGCCGTTACAATAACAACATCTATTTTGAGTTTTATCCCAACTTTTTCTCTATCAAGGGCCCAATCTTGGGGGGCCACTCTTCATGGAAAGAGTGAACATGGATTATATCCACTGACCTCTCCAAGGTGCACATCTAATCTAACCCCATCTACTTCACTTGGAGAAGCACCACCTTTGATCACTGGAATTAGCGTTTAGCCTCTCCTCATGTCTTTGTCAAGTTCTATCTAAACACAATCACCCTTTAGTCGATAAAATCCAAGCACCCTCAATTTGAAATGCTTGTCAGTTAGGAAAGAGTCATGTTCTTCCTTACCCTGTTTCGCTATCTATTTCTGATGGTCCCTTCAATTAATATTTACTGATGTGTGGGACTAGGTTAAGCACGGTCCTAATAGGTCTTTTGGGGGGGGGGGTGATGGACTAAAATTTTTGGTCCATCATTTTCCCTGAACCGGACATCCCGAGGGACCAGACTAGTAGCTATCGGTCTGGTCCATTCGGTCCAACCTTTTTTTTCTAAATCAATTAATAAAAAAATTATTTAAAATACTAAATTAAAATTTAGTGACTTATTAAATGAAAATTACATAATAAAATACACAATTATTAATATATACTAGTATTATATATTATAGTTATACATTAGAAAATATAATAATACACTGATCTAAATATATATAGCTATAGACTTAGTACCAATACTATAACCAATAACTATACTAGTAGTATTACTAATATACTATATGTTAGTGATAAATTGGTAATAGTATATAAAATAATACTCTGTGTAGTTATAGTGATTTAGTACTAACATATTAAGTTAACTATACTAATACTATTATAAATTTATACATATATTATAATTTATACTATAACTCTTATCATATGTTTATATATTAATATATTCTAGTACTATATATTATAGTTATACATTAAAGAATATAATACTTATGTAATATTGTGATATATTAATAATTAATTATACACCTATTTATATAAATGATAAACATAAATAATAAAATATATATATTTTTTAATTTTCATTCGGTTTGGTTCGGGGTGAAAACTTGGACCGAGGACCGGACCGAATGAATTTGGTCCTATATAATTAGGATCGGACCGTATCAAACAATTTGGTCTGGTCCAAAAATGGCTGGTCGGGTCGGTTTCATCGGTCCGGACCTGCGGAGTCTCTAGTGGGGACCATATTTTTTCACATTTGACAACAATAATAAATATCATTTTTTTTTGTAGATGACTTTAGTAAATTTGTGTGGCTTTTTCCATTGTCAAATAAATCCTAGGTTTTATCTGTTTTTCTTCAATTTAAAGCTTGTGTCTATGCATATTTGATCGTAAAATTAAATTTATCCAATTTGACTGTGGTAGTGAATTTTGTCTTAGTACCAATGTGGTATCTCTCACCACTTGACCTGTCCTTATATATTCTACAAAAAAAACCGTGATTTGTTGGCATTTGAATGACAATAGTTAAAATAAATGCCGCTAATTGATTAACGATGTTTATTTATTGGCACAACCAAACGCTAGTAGTGGGTGGTCGCTATTTACACATTCCGGTGTTTACTTAACGACGGTTTTGGACAAATTAACGTGTTTGTTTAAATGCTGTCATTAGTACAATGTCGTTGTATTGTATAAATTAATGGTATTTATCTGAGCGCCACTACTAGTATATTACCAGCACATCATATAAATTAACGGCGTTTATCTAAATCCCGCCACTTTTATGTTGCTGGTGCATTTTATAAGTTAATGACATTTATCTAAATACTGCTATTAGCACATTGTTGGCACATTTTATATATTAATGACGTTTATCTAAACGCCACTACTAGTACATTTTTTACACATTACATAAATGCCACTAGATATTCTTTTCCCAGTGTTTTGTAAGCGCCGCCATCTCTGGTGTTTTCCCACTAGATATTAGAATTACCACCAAATCTCTAGTGTTTTTAAAGCATCAATAATAATCAGTAATAATTGTGAGCATATATTGTTCTTTATATAAATGTCACAATATTTACCTTATCGGCATTTTTTTGAAATGCCACCAAATTTAGATGGAAGTCTATAACGATTTATTCTATATTGACATTTAAGAAAATGACGATAATAGAAAATACTATAACAGAAAAAAATTACAATACCAAATTAATAATAATTATAATATAATGAGTAATTATTGATGTAATAGAAAGAAAAAGAATTACATATCAAATCACATGAAAGTGATTTAAGTACTATAGATAATATTATTACATTTGAACAATGACTTTAATTTCTATTGATTTCTAGAATCACTTGGTTTTTCACTAGCAACTTCAATATCTCCAAAATTACAATCTCAAGCCTATATTCCCTAAGCGGCTGCATTGGCATAACTTGGATATATAAAATTAACTCATTAATAAGTTAACTCAATAGAATGTTCCAATAGTATTGGAAGGTTCTTACCTTGAGTTTTTCATCTCCAAGAAATGGTTTCAAGCTCTGAATAGAGAAGAAAAAATAGCCGTATCAAAATAGCCGTATCAAGTTGAAGATATAGTGTTGTGTTTTATTTTCAATCTCTTCCACTCTGCCATGAGCCTTGGTTTGAGCTTTGTGGCCACTTGGCATACCCTTCATCGGTGTCTTACAGCCTCTTGATCCGAAAATAGAATTCTCATCATGCTGCAAAGCCACTTTCACATCTTTTTCACGATATTTAGGAGGCATCTTGTTTGGGTGTTAAGGAACTCACCTCGGCAAGGCATGACCCAGGAGAAGCCATTTTCACTAGAGACAAACTATCCACTGCAACAACAGACCACAACCCAGACAAATTAGACAGTGTCTCCACTAATACCACAGCATGCAGAGCAGAGGACTGCACCAGTACCACAACATGCTCAACAAACGACAGCAAGGCTTTTTAGAAGATCAACAAAGTATCCCCTCTACAGAAATAATTTCTAGTAGGAAAATTGTCCATCAATCCTGAGTTCATGGAAAACTGTTAGCTATTGTAGTTGTCTATAAAAGCATTGTAAAGTCATGGCAGATTGGGTGTGGAAAACAAATGGTTCAATTGAAAAGTTTTCTTTCAAACATTCTACCGAGCACTTTGATATACATCTTGAGCAAATATCTCATTATGGTATCACAAAGCCCTATCAAACTCGTGTCTTCTCCTTACAACATCTATTTTTTTTCCTCTCCTTTTTTCCATAGAGTCGAATGGTATCTGAAGAATCCTCACCCAACTCTACAACACAAAGTTTTGCTCCTATCGCCTTCCCTCCCACTCTTCATTCAGCAAATTAGTTCATCACTATCGAACTCACAAATGATAACTTCCTTCTTTGGAAGGTGCAGATGGTACCCTTTCTTAAGGGTCACCAGCTCTTCAATCATGTGGATGGCAACTCTCCAATGCCTCCCCTCATGGTCAACGATGCACCTAATCAAGCATATACTCAATAGGTCTTGCGCGACTAGCTCATCTTATCTGCCATGAACTCCTCACTTTCGACTCAAGTGTTAGCTCAGGTCCTTGATTGCGATACTGCACATGATGCTTGGACCAAGCTTCAGACCCTCTTTGCCTCTCAATCATCTGCATATCATGTTGGCCAAATTTGCATCCATACAATCGTCATAAAATGGATTTTTGATCCACACTTTGTGTGTTTATGGACTACAACCCAAATCATAAAGGATACCGATGCCTTCATCTTCCATTGGGTTGGATCTACATATCTAAAGATGTAATGTTCAATAAGGATCACTTTCCATTTAAACACAAGCTGTTTTATCCAGCCAGCCCAAGTCCAGTCCAACATGGCCCATCACTAATTTTCACTTTAAGTCCTCATTGACTTGGCCACTGCACGCACAAGGCCCTCTCAATTCCCCTACAACTTCCTCTCCCACCAACTTCACTAGACTTGCCTTACCCATGGCCCACTCTAATCGAACTCAATCTCACTTAATCAAATTTCGGCCCTCACACTTGATTTGTAAAACAACCCATCTTCATCCTCACAATCCTTACTTTCTTAAAGCACCGAACCCTCTCTCATGCATTCTGAACCACCAATGCCAACACTACCTTCGAGCACCCATCCAATGATCACTCATGCTAAGGTAAACACTAAACGCCCTCTCACATGCATGGATGACACTGTTCCTTGGCCTATCCAAAAACCCTCTCCTTCACACATAGTCATTACACACAACCAAGTTCTAGAGGAACCCACTTCATACACAGAGGCTTCTAAGTTTTCTAAATGACGTAAAGCCATGAAATTGGAATTCCATGCACTATTACACAACCACACATGGGAATTGGTTCCTCCCTTAACTTCTCTCAATGTTTTGGGACCCAAATGGATACTTAAAACAAAGAGCAAAGCTGGTGGCAGTTTGGAAAGGCATAAAGCACGCCTTATAGCCAAAGGTTTTCATCAACAAGCCAACATTGACTACATAGAAACTTTTTGTGTCATTAAACACACCACCATCTGCATCATTCATTCACTACCTGTTACTTTTAACTGGCTTCTCCAACAGTTAGACATACAAAATGCATTTTTGCAAGGTGATCAGGAGAAGGCATTATATATGTGGCAACCCCCTAGCTTTGTGCATCCGGAATTTCCTAACCATGTGCGTAAGCTGAAAAAGGCCATTTTTGGCCTAAAACAAGTCCCTCGGGTTAGTTCTCGAAGCTCGGCAACAAAATTGTTTCACTAGTTTTTCAAGAATCAAAATCCGACACTTCTTTGTTTGTGTATTGATTGAGCTGAAATATTGCATATTTTAGCTATTTAAAACCAATGTATTTTAAATTTATCATGACATTATTATTGGTTTTAAATGGAAAAATGGTTAAAGTGAATAAATCAAAGTTGTGATTTTAATTGATTAAAAGCATGAATTTCTGCTTGAATTCTACCAACTATTGATTACTGTGCATTCTAGTCCATAATTTTTCTTGCTTTCTATTATCATTTGTGTTTGTACCATTATTCTCCTTGTTGCTCTGTCTTTCTCTCTCTCCCCCAACTGCAAATACTTCTTTGGAAGCTGCAAAGTGAGGGAGACGTGCAGAGAGAGAGACATGGGTTTGTTAGATGATGTATGAAAAATCTCTCTATTTGTTTTTTCTTCAATGGAAGTACAAGGAAATATCTGACTTAACCAGGTAATTTCTAGGTGGATTTTTGCTTTGTTTTCTTGGGGGTCATTTTCTGTGCCAGTTAACTGAGGTTTGAAGATTGGCCACTGGTTAGTGGAAGTGGTGGGAATTGCGTACTATGAATATGATTTGAAGTTGGTTTTGCCTCCTGTGGCCCGAGGAGTCATTGCTTTTGCTTACCACACGGACACCATGCATGGGACCAACTTACACATGCAGCTCACATGCAATAAACGTGACAGCAGCCTCTCACACGATGCAACCATGCAGCAGAACAAACACATGTGTTCACTCGGACAGCAGCAAAGCAAAGCACTCACTCGGACATGCTTTGACAGCCAATCAACCATGCAGCACATGGACAGCAAAAGAAATGGACATGCTTTGACAGCCAATCACACATGCAGCAATAAACGTGACAGCAGCCACTCACACGATGCAACCATGCAGCACATGGACAGCGCTCAAACAAACCATGCACATGCAGACAGCAAGCAGCAGGAGAAGAAATGGACGATGCACATGCAGAACAGAAAGCATCATTCGGACAGCAGCTACTACAGCAAAACACATGGACAGCACACATGCAGAATAGAAAGCATCAATCAGACAACATCACATGGACAGCAGCTCACACATGCAGAAAAGTGCAAAAACCAGCAAAACATTCGGACATATGCAGAACACAATGCACATGCAGCAGACCATTCACTCGGATGTGCAGCAACTACTACAGCAATGAACCTGCAGCAAGGACAAGCACACATGCACATGCAGAACAGAAAGCATCATTCGGACAGCAGCTACTACAGCAAAACACATGGACAACACACATGCAGAAATAGCAGGATTATTTTTTTCCCTTCTTTCTTTTTCATTCGATTAGTTGGAGCAGCTGGAGATCAGCTATTTATTAGCTGGTAGCAGCAGCAGTAGAAGGCAGTTTTTGTTTTGGACTTATTTTCTCTTTGTTTAGAAGCTAGCGGCAGCAGCAGATTTCTTTGCTTTTATTTTATTCTCGTTCCAGACACATTTTTACTTTTGGTTCCTTTTCGTTGGAGGGAGGGAGGGACGGAACTCCGGAAGTCTCTCATTTTATTTTACTTCGGTTCATTCCTTTGTTTATTTGTCTCTTATTTGGTGCTCATTCCTTGTCACGTTGCAGACTGAACTTGATTGTTCTAGGGGAGAGTTGTGTTCGGCAGTTTTTTTTGTTTTAACTTAAACATAGTGTTGTGTTCGGCTGTTTTTATTTTTGGCTACAATGCTTTGTTGTTTTAAGAATTTTTATTAAGTATTAAGAATTGTTTTAGAATTTTATCTCATTAATTGTAATACCTTAATTTCTTTCAAGTGTGCTAGTTGGTTTCATGCAACAAGAGAATTGTTTTAAGTTTTTAATCAAGTATGCTAGTTTAATTTATTGCAAGAAAAGTTTTGGTGGAGAACTTTTGTTTTTGTTTTAGTTGGGTAATTTAATTGTTGTTTACTTATTTCATGTTATTTATTTTTATTGTTTCTTTAAGCTTTCATTTAATAGTGATTACAATTGTTATGTGTTATTTTAAGAATTTGTGATTTAAATACAAAGACGAATTCTAGAATCTTGGTTTTATGCATTTTTAATTTTCAGTGCATGTTTTGTCAATTACTTTCTAATTTAGTTTAATTCTTAATTTAGTTTTATTAATTTCTGAGTTTAATCTATTAGTCCTTTACATTCCAATTCGACAATCAAAATCAAAAGACATGAATCTAGTCCATGACTAGTACCCTTTTCCATCCATTGCACATACCATCATTTTATTTCCTTTTTGTGAAGTTTTTCACACATTTTTCAACGAGTTTAATTTTAAGTAACTTTCCCTGAGGAGACGATCTAGGAATTTATTCCTAATTATTACACGACATCCTCCTGCACTTGGGATAACATTAGTGCTACTCATTTTTGAGTGAGTCATGTATCATAATGCATCTCACATGTTATGTTTGTGCTTATCTATGTAGATGGCATTATAGTCACTAGGTCTAATTCAAAATTAATATTTGATTTCATTGCTGCCTTAGGATTGTCCTTTCCTGTGAAAGATTTAGGTCCCTTGCATTTTTTTCTAGGCATTGAAATATGTCGAAATGAAAAAGGATTGTACTTAAGTCAATCTAAATACATTTTGGATCTTCTTCATCGCACTAATATGCATAATGCAAAACCCGTTTCTACACCCATGTCATCCTTCATAAAACTGTCAACATTAGAGGGAAATTCCTTTGCGGATCCACATTTATATCGTAGTGTCATTGGTAGCTTGCAATACTTATCCTTTACTTGTATAGAACTCTCATTTGTTGTAAATAAAGTGTGTCAATACATGCATAATCCAAAAGTTTCTCATTGGCAAGCTGTCAAATGTATCCTTTGATATCTCAGACAAACTCCTCATTATGGTCTTTTTTCCTCTAAATTCTCAAAACCATCTCTCTTTGTATTCTCCAATGCTGATTGGGCAAGATGCCCTGATAATAGAAAATCCACTAGCAGATTTTGTATCTTTTTTGGCTCACATCTTATCTCTTGGGGTTACAAAAAGCAACCCACTATTTTTAGATCATCTACTGAAGCTGAGTTTAAGGCTGTTGCTAATATAACTTGTGAAATATTATGGCTTCAATCTCTTTTAATGAACTTGAAATTTTTTTTGAATGATCTACCAACTTTGTGGTTTGACAATTTGGGGGCTGCGTACTTGTTTATAAATCCAGTTCTACATGTTTGGTTCCTACATGCTCGAACCAAGCATGTGGAACTAGATTATTATTTTGTAAGAGATCGAGTAGCCAACAAGACACTTAATATTTCCTTTATATCAAGCAAAGATCATGTGGCAGATATACTCACTAAACCATTATCAACAGCAAGATTTCTCCTTCTTCGATCATGTGTCACTCTCTCAACAGTGCCGTTTGAATTGGGAGGGGGGCTGTTAAGGAAATCACCTTGGCAAGGCATGACCTAGAAGAAGCCATTTTTACTAGAGACAAACTCTCCACTGCAACAACAGACCACGACATAGCATAATCAGAAAGTGTACTTCACTAATACCATGGCATGCAGAGCAGAGGACTCCACCAGCACCACGACATGCTCAACAAATGATAGCAAGGCTTTTTAGAAGATCAACAGAGTATCACGTGTATAGAAAGCATTTCTAGTAGGACAGGTGTCCATCAATCCTGAGTTCATGGAAAACTGTTAGCTTTTGTAGTTGTCAATAAAAGTGTTGTAAAGTCACTGGATATACATCTTGAGCAAATATTTCATTATTGGGCACTCCACTTTACATAGTTAAGAACTTTAGAAATTCGAACCCTATAATTACAAACAACGACAATATTAAATTAGAACAAAGAAAAGAAAAAGATATAACACAATTTGATTTAAAGACTTATCAAATACGTATAACTCTTTGAAGAAATTTATCAAACACCTTCCCTGCATTACTTTCCTTTCATTATAGAGCCTTACATTTACATTTTGTTGGTTTCCTTATTACAATACAATGTACTACATCTACATTAACCATTACAAGTGATTTCATAACAAAGTGCAACCCGTTAGATAGAGAGAGAAATAGAGAGAGGAACAGAAGGAGACAGAGATAGTGCAAACAAAGACAGGGTGGGCAAGAGTAAGCTTACCAACCTAGCGGTTTGATCATAGGCAACGATGCAACAGGGCGGTGCAATACGGTGGCCGTTGTGGAGGGGGGTTGGCATGGTTAGGGTGCAGAGATGAGATAGTGAGAGAAAAAGAGAGGAAACGGTATGAGAGACCTAGAGAATGCTGGAGAGAGAGAGAGAGAGAGAGAGAGAGAGCAGACACAGACGGAGATTTACTTGTGGCGAGGTGCTGCAACAGACAATGGAGGGGACAAACGACTAAGATATGTATAAATTTTTTTAGAACTTGTAAGCATAATATCGAAGGCATAACATTGAGCCAAAAGACTCATGAAGAACATCAAAGGAGAGCTCAAATCTGATCATATAGATTCGACATTAAAGCGCCTTATTGTTGGGGCTTGAATGCTTGTGCGAGAGGTGGAGTGAGCGAGGTTTGTTGAAGAGTGGTTTGTTGAGGAGAGGAGAGTCAGCGTGTGGAGATTGAAGAGTAAGAATAGAAGATAGAAGTTTATGAGATGTGAATTTGTGAGGATGAGAGACAAGATTGAGTGCAGTGGGCGTAGTAACTTAGGAGTTTTTTACTTTTTAAGTCAAGGGTAAAAATGTAATTTTAAATTTTTTAACTGGTCATAATAGGTTGACCTGTTAGTAATCCATTAAGTAATCGTATCTTAACGAGTTAGCCCGTTTTGACCTTAACCCATTAAGATTAGACCCAAACTCGCTTTTATCATGTGGTGTTCATGTTAAGATTAACGGGTTGTGTCACATATTGTCACTCTTAAATGTATGAACGAAAGGAAATGAGAATTTGGAAAATAACAAAACCATGAAAGGAAGTTAATAGATGATATTGGAAAGCATAAGTTCTTCAGTTGGTTAAATAAAATGTAAAATTAATGTATGCTATATAACCTTAAGTTGATAATTATATGAATAATATTTAAAAAAAAAAAATATGTTTATAGCTAATTTATATTATCTACATAGCGATACGACCCCCTACCTCCCCGGGGGCCCAAGTCAAGTAAGGAGCATAAGCAGAAAGAGTCAGTTGTTTACCATTACATGTTATTTTGCGAACATTCCTTTGTACTTATTTAGAAAAGAGTTGGATGAAAATGTAAATGCTGGCAAAACTTATTATTTACAGACACAAAATTAATAAATTATAGACGATTTTATAAATTCCATCAAAACTTCATATTTATCGGCATAAAAAAAAGTATCAACAATAATATATATTTACCAGCTAGTACAAAAATGCCAGAAATGTAGATGTCGGCACAACTTATTATTTACCGGCGCAAAATAGTAAATTAGCGGCGATTTTATAAACTTCGGAACAATTACATATTTTTGGCGGCGTAACAATATAAACGTTGGCAAAAGTTCATATTTCTCAGCATAAAAAATAAGCGTTGACAATAATATATATTTACTGGCGCATGCATAATTGCCGAAAATATAAATGTCAACACAACTTATTATTTATCGGTGCAAAATTAATAAATTAGCAGCGATTTTATAAACTCCGGAACAGTTACATAGTTTTGCTAGCGCAATAATATAAACGGCTACAAAACTTCTTATTTATTAGCACAAAAAATAAAAGCTGGCAATAAGATCACTATAAGAAAATAGGCCTTTTCCAGTGATTATAAAATCGGTGCAAACAAAACTGTCGCAAAAGAGCTTTTTCTAGACGATTTCAAATCATTGCGGGTGTTTAAAATGTGCACATTAGTTTTTCATTTTATTGTGTTTTGCTGCAATTTTATGTTGCTTTTGTGAAGATAATGTGCATTGCAATAATAATAATAATAATATTCTTAACATCGTGATTTTTGTCGAGATTTTATCATGGGCACCAAAAGTCATTAAATCCCTTTAATTTCCCTACTGGAAATTTCCCCCCATGTTTGCCCCTTCGATGAGCACCCTAGTTTGTACACGACTACCTTTCGACCCAGCCCAGTAACCCATTAGACTGCATATTCAAATCCTTGCAATGTCCACCCTTCCGAGTGTCCTCTCACGGTGCTAACTCCTCCGCCGTGAGCTTCTAGCCCCGTTTTCTGAGTCCCATTCCTCCACATCGACCTTCTCCCTGTGCTAGTAAATATATGGATATATTTACCAACGCATACATAAAATTCAGAAATATGAATGCTGATAAATCGAGTTTTTTTTTTTGGTTGTCCAAGTAAGGAAGGAGAAATTCAAATAAAGGGGACCATCCAAAATGATCGAGCCCAGCACAATAGGAAACTTTCTATTTCAAAATATTGCTCTATTTTAGAAAAAAATCATTAGTTTTTAATTATGTATTATGCTTAACTTTGGAAAGTTGAATAACAAGATGACTATATCAATGTAAGGAAGGAATGAATATAGTTTTTGCAAAAATTGTTATTTCAAACTTGTTTTGAAGAGGTGGGTTCCTCATCAACCCAACAATTTCCTGTGAACTAGTTCAACATAGGTAAGGCATGACAACTTGATCCAGCATCCTTCCCTATTGAACCCTGCATAACTCATTCTGTCGCCAAAGCTCATAACAGTTTCACTTCAGAACTGGTCATGGTGGATCCCCAAATTGAATGCCTTGAGTAGAAGATGGCAAATTTCGGGAGTATCATGGAAAGGCTCATGAAAAAGTTCAAAGAAACCAGTGTGAAGGTGGACTTTATTGATAACAGAGGCTTGGGCAATGGAGAGGATTCCAAATCATGAAATAGGAATGGAAGGACAATGGTTGCCAGCATAATGCAATTGCACCCAAGTGTGCGAAACTGGACTTCCCAAAATATAATGGTTTATAGGATCCAACAAGTTGGATTTACAGGGTGGAACAACTTTTTAATTATCAACAAATTGAAGAGGTGGAAAAATTACACTTGGCTACGTATCATCTAGAAAGAGAGGTGCAAATGTGGTACCAGCTTTTTAAAGACAATGAAGAAATCGTGTCATGGGAAGTGTTAAAGGAGGACTGAGGATTCACTATGGTCTAATTATGTTCGAAGATCATTTCAGTTCACTAAGCAAGTTGCGGCAAACTGGCTCCCAACCACCAACTGGGCTGCTTCATCAGTGGACTTAAGGAACCTGTTTGCACGGATGTGCAAGTAGCATGACCCATGTCCATTACAAATGCAATTGGGTTGGCTAGACTTTTTGAAGCAAGGAGTATGAAGAAACCCCTATAGCTGGATAACAGGAGGCAAACCACGTTTGAAGCAACACCTCCTCCTATGCCCTCAACCAACTTATCAGGAACAAAGACCCCAACTATCTGACACCTCACCCCTAACGAGCTACAAGAGAGGAGGAAGAAAAGCCTTTGTTTTAACTGTGAAGAACCATTCACCCCAGGCCATCGCTATAAGAAATTATTTTTAGTCGAAAGAATATATGTGTAGGATGATGATGGGGATGAAAAAGTGGATATAGAGTAACAATCCTAATTTAATGAAGAATCAAGGATTTCCTTACATGCCATATTGCCTCCACAAACAATGAGAATCTGGCTGGGAGCACTTATGGGGCAAGTTATCACCATTCTCCTAGACACTTCGGAAGTTCTCATAATTTTTTGAATGCTTCATCCGCAAAGAAACTGGGGTTGATTCCACAACCAACACAAGGAATGAAGGTGATGGTAGAAAATGGAGAAAGGCTTGGCTGTGAAGGCCGTTGCAGCAATGTAGAGGTATGGGTCGAGGGCAGCCAATTTTCTATTGAGTTTTTCTTGTTGGCTATTGAGGGATGTAATGCAATCCTAGGCACTTAATGGTTGCACATGCTTGGACCAATTTGTTGGGACTTTACTAAGCTTGCTATGAGTTTCAAACATAAGGGGAGAATGGTGGAGTTGGAGGAAATAATGGGACCATGACATGAAAGACTGAGAAGCAACAAGAGAATTACAAAGAAAAAAATTGGGGTTTCTATGCCAGTTACTTCCAACGACGCATAGAGGGCCAAACGTAGTTGCTGAGTTCTTTTCCTTTAAAATGGGTGTTAATGTTGCAGGTTCTAAAGGAATTATTGTTGGAGTATGTGGAATTATTTTCAGAACTAGTGAGATTGCCCCCAGGTTACTCACATAACCACCACATTAACTTGAAGCATGGGTGCGAGCCTATTAACGTTTGTCCATATCGTTACCCACATTATATGAAGGAGAAAATTGAGAAGATGATATCCAAACATTTGCAAGCAAGGGTAGTCCAGACAAGCACCAGTCCATACTTGTCACCTGTGTGGATGGTGAAAAAAAAAAAGATGGCTCGTGGCATCTTTGTGTCGATTACCAAGCTCTCAACCAAATCACAATAAGAGATAAATTTCTGATACCCATCATCAACGAATTATTTGATGAGCTTAATGGAGCAAAATATTTCTCAAAACTAGACCTACGCTTGGGGTATCATCAAATAAAGTTGTATGCCAAAGATGTGGAAAAAAGGCTTTTCGGATGCATCATGGCCACTATGAATTTGATGCCGTTCAGACTCACCAATGCCCCCTCGACCTTCCAATCACTCATGAATGAGGTTTCTAAAACTGCCTTACAAAGGTAAATGTTGGTAGTTTTTGATAATATACTTGTTTATAGTCGAACGTGGGAGAACCATCTTTATCACTTACAGATGGTGCTAGACACGTTGAGGGCTAATCAATTGTTTGTAATAATGGATAAGTGTTAGTTCAGGCAAAGGAAAATTAGTTATTTGGGACACCTCATTTCTGAAAATGGTGTGGCAATGGACCCAAGCAAGGTGACAGCCACGGATTTGCCTCATCCCACCATCGTTAAAGCTTTGCACGGCTTACTTGGCTTGACCAATTACTATTGAAAATTCATCTGAGAATATGTCCAAATTGCACATCCCCTCACACAGCTTCTCAAAAAAGACTCTTTTTGTTAGAATAAAGGAGCACAGGTAGCGTTCTTCAACTCAAGAAGGTGATGACGGTTGGTCCAGTTTTGGCTTTTCCAAAATTTTCCAAGCAATTCGTGATCGAGTGTGATGCATGTGGCTTTGGTTTAGGCACTATCCTCATGCAAGATGAAAGGCCCATTGCCTGCTCATCAAAGCTCTACAAGGAAAGAACCGTAGGCTAATATACATATGAGAAGGAGATCATGGCTCTCATCGCTGCTATCCAAAAATGAAGACCATATCTTCTTAGAAACAAATTTGTGATATGCTCAGACCAGAAAAGTTTGAGGTATATGTGGGACCAAACCATGGCCAAGGAAGCACAACAGAAGTGGTTAGTCAAGCTCATGGGATACAATCTTGCAATTGAGTATAAAAAGGGACATGAAAATTCTATTACAAATAGCCTTTCCAGACGTGAAGAAGGAACTCAGGTGGAAAACAAGGCATTTGCCATAAGCATGCCATTGCCTTTGTGGTTTGACACAATCACAGAAGAAGTCGTGAATGAACTAGAGTTGCAAACAATGAAAAAAATTATTGAAGCTGGCAAAGCCATTGGACCATGGAGCATCAAGTCTAGAATGATTCTTTATAAAGACAAAATTTATCTGAGGGCCACTTCACCATTGACTAAACTTAGTATTAGTGAGTTTCATGCAAGAACACATGAAGGTTTCCACAAGAACTATCAACAACTTAAGGCAATACTTTTTTGGCATGGGGCAATGTCTCAGATCAAGGCCTTCATACGTGAATGCAATGTTTGCCAACGACACAAAAGTGAACACGCAAAACTTGCGGGTCTTCTTCAGCCACTACCAATTTTGATCACAGTGTGGGTAGACATCTCCATGGACTTCATAACTGGATTGCCAAAATCTCAAGGTTATTTACATTGTGGTTGATTGCTTCTTGAAATTTGCTCATTTCATGCCCCTCAAACACCCATTTACCACAATTGTAGTGGCTTAAGTCTTCTTCAAAAATATTTTCAAATTGCATGGACTTCCTAGGCAGCAATTTGTGAAAAGGAGGACTAGTATGAAGTTATAGCTTGATATTTTTGTCCATTATGAGTTTTGGAATGAATTGGGTAGGTTGCATATCAACTTGAGTTCCTTGAAAGATCATGTGTCCACCCAGTGTTTCAAGTATCCCTACTAAAGCTTAAATTGGGTAAACAAGAGGCAGCAGTTACTGAGCTTCTTGAGGCTGAACTCATGGCCACTCTAGTCCAACCGCAAGCTATCGTAGTTGTTTGTAGCCAAGGGCACAAGGCAATGGTACTCGTTCATTGGCAAGGAACCAACCCCGTTGAAGCCATTTGGGAAAAGATGACAACTATCAGGTGGCAATTTCCTGAGTTTACCTTTGTGGACAAAGGTAAACTTAGGAAGGACATTCGAATAAAGGGGAGCGTCCAACATCATTGAGTCCAACATAACAGCTATTTGGAAATATTGCTCTGTTTTGGAATAAATTCAGTAGCTTTTAATTATGTATTATGCTTTAACTTTGGAAAGTTGAATAACGAGATGACTATATCAATGTAAGGAAGGAAAAAATAATGTTTATGCAAAAATCAAACTTGTTTTGAAGAGGTGGGTTCCTCATCAACCCAACAATTTCCTGGGAACCAATTCAACATAGGTAAGGCACGACGACTTGATCCGGCATTCTTCCCTGTTGAACCTTGCATAACTCGTTCTGTTACCAAAGCTATTACACACACCGATAGAATAGCTCTGTTGAATGCAAGCATTGTCGCAACGTCAAGATGCCTTTTGGCTGCTTCATGAATTCCTCATCTCTACTAGGATGATGCTTTCCTAACCAACACATATCTTGTAAACCTTCTCCCATCACCGATCACTCACCACAAGTACCCCTTTGAACTACTTTCCAAACAACCACCTGATTATACTATCCTATATGTCTTCGAATGCGCCTGTTGACCTCATCTTCGCCCATACAATCCAACTAAGATGCAATTTTGCTCTAAACAATGTGTCTTCTTTGGATATAGTCTTCGCCACCATGGTTACAAGTGCTAGATACATTTGTAAAATGTCTTATAAAATATAGAATAGATTGTAGTGGAAATAATAAATTGCATACCTCCTGCTATGATGATTTAAGAACAAGGAAGAGCCTAGAAGAAAGCTCTCTTAAATAGGAAGAAATATATAAGTAGGAAGAGAATCCTCTAGCCTATGCCTTTTTATTTTTTATTTTTTTATTACCATATTGGTCGTGTACACAAGCCCTATATTTATAGGCTAGGCTTGGGACCCTCTAACAGAGTTAGACTTGAACCATTCCTCCCATCAAGGAATAGGATAGTTCTTATCCATTATTAGTTGGTCAAAATGAGACTCTTAACACCCAAGTTTAAATTAAATTAAACTTCTCAACAGATAAATTTTAACAAAGTTGATAGGCAAAAGGGTCACTCTAAATAGAACTCTAACATTCTCCCACTTTATAGGTTTTGAAAGCATCTAATACCTCAACCTTTTCTTTTAGAAGGTAGAGATACATATACCTTGCATGGTCATCAATGAATGAGATAAAATATCTTTGACCATTTAGGCATGGAGTAGGAAAAAGTCCACAGATATAAGTGTGTTTGATTTCTAAAATACTCAAACTTCTTGTGGTACCTTTATTGGTCTTGTTGGTCTGTTTCCCTTTATGCAATCCATACAAGTCCTAAAGTCAGTAAAATCAAGAGTTTGTAAGACTCTATCATTCACCAACCTTTAGTTCTCTCAATGGACAAATGTCCCAATCTCCTATGCTACAATATAGATGAGTACTTATTTATGATGCTCCGCTTAATACCAACATCAATATAAAAGGATAAATAAGTATTCTCAAAATTGGGATCAAACTCAAATATAAATAAACCATCAGCTTTTATTCCACCACCAATGTAAATATTATTCTTAAAAATGTTGAAAGTAGAATTAACAAATTTAAACTCAAAGTCAACCTCAGTCAACTTTGAAATTGAAACCAAATTTTTCAAAAAATTAGGAATAAAAGATACATTTTCAAGGTCTAAAACAAAACCAGTTTTTAAAAATAATTTAAAGATCCCAATAGGCTCCACTTGTGAACGCATCTTGTTTCCTGAATAGGCATATTGTTCATTTGGTGTTGGCTTCCTTGTTTTGAGATATCCCTTTCTTTTTGAGCCATCTCTGAAACCTTTGGCAATCCTTCTTCATATGCCCTTTCTTTTTTGCAGAAGAAATAAGAATCCTTATTGCCATTTTTCTTAAATGACACCTTGTGCTTATGCAGTTGGCATCCCTGCCTTTCTTGGTCTTTCCATTAGTCTGAGTGGCCCCATGAACACTTTTAGGCCTCTCATTTTTCAATCTCTCATCTTCTTGAACACACATGGTCAAAAATTTCTTTCTAGTCAGAGAAATTATCACTATTTAGCATCGGAATACGAATAATATCATCAAAAGGTGAAGTGGGAAATGTTCAAGCTACAATAACCAAGAAACACTTTAATACTATGAATTTTAACATTATTCAAATCAATAAATGTCAATTTAACCAACAGTAAATTTTAACAAATTATAAATAGATGTTGCATCACACAAAATTTACTAAATATCTAAACAAGACTAGAATAATTCAATGTTAATGAATAAATTCTCCATACGTTTGGGCATATGAAAATCAACCACCAACATAAACCCATCTATCTTATTCAAATTTAACCACAAAGTAATAACCTCTCTTTGGGGCCAAGTCACTAAAATAATGATTTAATCACAACATAGATGCTAATATATCTTTATGAAGCTGAAACTTTATATGATTATCATTATAAATTAGGATGCTTTGGCTACTCCCAAAATAATCCAATAATTAACCTTATATGATTATTTTTCAATAAATGGATGCTTTGGCTACTCCACAAATATTTGAACTAATCATAACCTGTAGCATCTTACCATAGGAAAAACAATATTTATTGATACACCAAAAATTAATACAAAGAATAAACAATCCAAAACCAAGCCCATGAATAAAATCCCCTTTTGTTTGAAAATGATAAAATATTATTTAAAAATTAATTTTTTATTCCTATAAATTTGGGAGGTCAAAATTGTTTTGTGCGGATTAATACTTACTGAGCACATAGCCCATTCCGAAAGGCCTAAAACTCGTTAAAGGCCAAAAAGGCCTAATAAGGCCAACAAAATCATTAGAGGCCTAAAGGCCTAATAATAACAAGGCCAATAAACTATAACTTCAAAATAGACCATAGCCTTAATAAGCACCTATCAATGCCTTGATGAATTTTACCATGGAAATGAATAGTACTACTAAGTAAGTTCCTAGGAAAGATTCTTTTTTCCTAGATAGAACTGCAAGGTTCCTAGTAAAGACTAGAGGAGTCACACTGGTCCTGCTTAAAACCCAATCTCCTATACAGAATCTCCTTTAACTATACGTATCCTTACTCACAAAGCAAAAGGCCATAAAATTTATCATATCAAACCAAATGTGATCTCCCAAAGAAAACACAATAATATTAGATTTTTATGTTCAAACAAGAAAATACAATATATCTCAAAAGTCTGAAACAACAGGAATGAAGATGGCTCTAATACCACATGTAAAATTTTATATAAAATACAGAATAGACAGTAGTAGAAATACTAAATTGCATACCTCCTGTCATGTTGATTCAAATACGAGCAAGAGCCTAAAAGAAAACTCACTTCAAGAGGAAGAAATATTTGAGTAGGAAGAGAATCTTTTGGCCTATTTTTTTTTTTTAATTACCAAACTGATGGTATACACAGGCCCTTTATCGACAGGCTAGGCTAGGGACTCTTTAACACGGTTAGGCTTGAACTATTCCACCCAATGTGAATAGGATAGGGCTTATCCGTTACTAGTTGGTCAAAACGAAACTTTTAACACGTAAGTTTAAATTAAATTAAACTTCTTAACAGACAAAATCTTAACAAACTTAATAGGCAAGAGGGTTAATCTAAATAGAACTCTAACAACATCCACTGCTCGCCTCTGTGTTGCTTGAAACATCATCTTTGATGAATCACTCTTTCCCTATGCTAAACACCCCAAAAAGCCCAAAACCATCGACACATACAATCCATAACCCCTCTTACAACTCCAGTCTCCCTTCCTCATCCTTCAAACTTACAGGCTCTGTGATATCCAAGAGAAAACTTAGATCCAAAGTATTATGGACTGTTGATCTAATAGGAATTTCAATGACATGGATTAAACTAATTAAAATATTTTGTCATGAGATCAGTAATTCTTATATGATCATCGAAGGAACCTGAGGCTATTGTGATTGTTTCGAGGAACTTAGAAACATAATTAACCTAAATGGTTGGTACCCTTGTCAATTGGAATTTTAGAATTTTGGGAGTAATAAAATCTTGTGATGACGTGATGCCAAATGGGCAATGTGTGAGTGACACATCACACTTGTACATGCCAAATCAGCAAACGGAACTCTCAATCATTTGTTCTCCTCCCCTTTCCACTTCTCAGCCCATCAACGGTATGCACCATCTTGTAACTTTTAGGACAACACATCACTAAGCCTCATCTTATGCCATACACGTCATAAAAGTTGGGAAAGAGAGAGAGTTAATGGGCGTTACACCCATGGCTAAACTTCACTTCTCCTCCATTGACTTCCTTCTTTCTGTTCTAATTGTCGAGATTTCTTCTTCCTTTTCTTTGCTATTCCTTCACATACACAAATCACACCACATGCACAACTACATTGTAAGAACCGAGAGCGAGAGTGATAGAGAAGTAGGGAAGAGGCATTTTGTTTCAAGTTCTAGCATTTGGAAAGCTCAATTTCTTCATCTTCTTCATTTCCATTTCACTGTGTCTAAGTGATAGGAATGTTAGGAATATTCTCTTTATCATCTTCTAGAAGCTGATTTTGGTGAAGTAAGGTACTCTTCTTCTGTTCTTAGGGAGTAATGAGGAGGAATGTTTGATTGCTACAATGACCAGAGTGGAGGGAGATCGAAGGAATAAAGGAGATATGTGATCGCTTGCATTTAAATGAAGAGGAGACTGATCCAATTGAGGTGGAGATAAGTGATCTAGAAGAGTTAAAAAAGAAAGGGCATAGGAATCTGGTGGGGAACGTTTACTTTGAGAGTGCTATCGGGAGGGTCATCATAAGATCAGTGATGGAGAAGATTCCGAGTAAAATTTTTTGTTGTAGCCCTCGCAACTCAGGGAGATAGAAACATAGTGTTGGAAGGATGCCATTGGCTATTTGGCAATTATCTCTTTGTACACAAGGTGTTTGATAGAAATACCCAATCTCATCTACTTGATTTCTCTAGAGAGAATTTATGGATCCAGATGTATAATCTCCTGCTTGGAAGGATGAACCAAAGAATGGGTGAGATGATTGGAAAGATGATTGGGAGAGAGATTGGAAATGGATGTTCAAGAGGATAATCTGGCATGGAGATAGTGTCTCAGAGTTAGAGTGGAATGTGATTTAACGAACGTTCTAGCAAGAGGAAGAATAGTTACGTTTGAAGGTTAGCGAATGTGGATTCTCTTTAAACACAAAACATTGCCCAAATTTACTTTTGATGTGGTTGCATTTTAATCAATAAGCAAGGATGCATTGGAAGGGAGCTATTTGGAAGGTCATATTAGTTCAGACCATGGCTCAGAGCCCCGACTGTCAACTGTAAGGAGTATGAGAGTAGAGGGGATTTAAACAAATAGAAAAATGAAACTGGATCTAAAGAACCTCAAAGGATGATTATGTTGTGGCAGATGTAGTAGTAGACGATGGTAGCAGAAGCTCGAGGGAGGAGTTGATTGGCATAGGGGGAAGAAGGGTGGATGAGGGAGGGGAAGGGGGGAAGGAATGGGAAAGAGATGGATTGGGCTATGATGGAGAGGGCCAGGTGGCACGACTTACTGCTCAAAGTCCACTCAAGATGACTATAGGTGAAGTGAACAAAGGGGTAGGAAAGCTAGCCATGAAGCTCAACGACGGTCAAATTTCAGTGAACTCTGAAGAGGAAAACATAGGGAGCTTAAAGTATGTGGACAAACCAAAGAGGAGTGGATGGAAGAGAAGGGTATGAGGGAGAAGAACATTAGGTGAGCCTCTTAACTCCATTTCTTCTTTAAAAGGAGATGCTGAGAGTGAACTGAAGGAGGGGAGGAAAATTGAAGAGAGGGATAAAAGGCATAGAGTGGAACTTGAAGTGAAGGGAAAAATGATGGAGGATGTAATGGTAGAGGCAGCCCTACCAGTCGCCATGAGTATATTAAGTTGGAACTACTAAAGGCTTAGGAACCCTCAGACAGTCCATGATCTTAGCCAGTTGGTTAAGGATAAGAAGCCCAAAATAGTATTCCTCATTGAGAATATGATAAAGGCAAGAAGAGTGGAGGGATTGAAGAATAGACTGAGGATGGATGGATGCTTTGTAGATGACCCCATATGGAGGAGAAAGGGTTTACATTTCTCTAGAAAGATGAGAAAGAAGTAGAGATACTTAGTTATTCTCAATGGCATGTGAGTGCAAAAGTTCATGAAAACAAATGGTGGAGTTTGGGTGTTTACAAGTTTCTATGGACACCTTGATGGTGTGAAAAGGAGAACCTCATGGGAGCTATTGTCAAGGCTTAAGTCAATAGATGGGTCAACATGGTGTGTGACCAGGGACTTCAATGAAATTCTAACTCAAGATGAGAAAGTTAGAGGAAAGCTGAGATCTGAAAGCCAAATGGTTCAATTTTGGGGCCATGTTGGTGAGTAATTTTATGATGTAGGTTGTTTGGGAAACCCATTTACATGTAATAATGGTCATTTTGATCATAATTTTACGAAGGAGAGCCTCAATCGATTTGTGGTGAATAATGAATAGAAAAATATGTTCAAAGAAGCTTTGGTGGAGGGACTTCTTGTCAGAAGTTCAGATCACAAACCAGTTTTGTTGATTGTTATGGGGGCAAAGAGAAAACAAAAGAGAAGACAATATCTATTCAAATTTGAGGCAAGTTGGTTAAAGGAGGAGAAATGTGAGAAGTTAGTTGATAAAATATGGTTTGAGAAGCTTTGCCATGATAAAAGAACTACAAGAGATAGAAGGCCCACAAAATATAGCAGAAATCCACAAACTACAACTGGAAGGGGGAAAGCTCTAAATGGTGGTAAATTGAAAGACTATTTGAATTTCACCTATGTGGCCCTGATTTCAAAGTCAACAGAGCCAAAAAAGATAGGGGATTTAGGCCAATAAGCTTGTCTAATGTGCTGTACAAGTTGATAGCTAAGGCCCTTGCAAACATAATGAAGAAAGTGTTAATAATATAGTTTCTAAGAATTAGAGTGAATTTATACCAGGAAAATTGATATAAGACAGCATTATTACAGCTTATGAGACATTGCATTTTATGAAAACAAGACTTAAGGGAAGAGTGGGATGGCTTTAAAGCTAGACATTTCTAAAACCTATGACAGAGTTGAGTGATCTTTTTTGAAAGTTGTGATGAAGCTTAGGTTTTACTGATTGATGGGTTAAATTGATAATAGCTTGCATAACGTCTATTACATATGTTGTGCTCATAAATGGGGAGCCTAGGAAGGTGATATATGACCAACGAGAGGTTTAAGGTAGGGGATGCCTGTAATATCCCACTCCTCTCTCTTGTGGTCATAAGTCTCGTTTTGCATGTTGAACCCCGATGGAGTGTTTTTAAAGATATCAGGTGATTTAAAAAGTAAGTTGCTTGATCCTAATTGATGGTTCTTGATCCATCCATTTCTTTTCATTGTTTTCTTTTGTTCTTCAGTTTTTATTTTTACGTTGGCTGCATTCCTTGCAAAGCTACCTAGGTAATTCCTCTTCCTTTTGCCTTCAAAATTTTCTTTTCCTATTTGGTTTTTCTTATAACTGTTTTGCTCCTTCACTGCTCTCTTTGTGTAAATTCTTTTGTTTCTCTTGCATCATTGAGGACAATGCTACAATCTAGTTGGGGGGTGGAAGAGAATTTATTTTCCTGTTTGCATGCCTAACACTTATGTTGGTCCACCTTGGAGGAGTGCTGGTATTAAGTTCAAAGTAGATTAAATTCCCTATTCTTGAATTTTACATGCTGGAAAGTGAATTGAAAAAAATGATTTGTTGAGATCATGGAACATGTGGAATGTAGTCCAAATATGAGTATATGTCAAAAGAGGGACTTATTCATTTTATTTAGTTGTTAAACCAAGGGAAAGATGTTAATAGTTTTGCTAAAACACACATAACATATGCCCGAAATGCCTAGAAAGACTACATTGGGTCATTGTTTGTTGATTTACACTTCGGTTGTTTGAGACTCTAATGAACCATATCCTAATAGCTTAGGAAGAAATCTGGAATGAATTAAATGAGAAAAGGGACAAGCCAGGGAAAAAAAAAATTCCTTCTACCTAGTGGTAAGGGCCGACTTGTGAAAGTGTTCGTAGGCACACATTCATAGGCTTGATGCTCCCACTAGTAAAGCTTAAAAAAAAAAATGATTTACATTTGTGTAGTGGAAGAGGCTGCCTATTACCGAGGTCCTTACTAAATAAGAAAGTAGGCGCCTTTTAAATTGTAATAGCTTGAAAGCCACCACTATAATGTTTTTGACTTAGAGTAAGACCTATGGTTATCTCAGATTAGCTACTGTGATTGAAACTGTTAATGTCTCTTGCTAGTTGATCTTGGAATTCTAATCTCATTCCCATGCACTTGAAGAAGTAAGCTTTGTTACATGTAATTCTCTTGGTTGATTAACTAAATGGTGTATAAATCTCTCAGTTATACAAAATTCAGATTAATCTATCTCCAGTGTTCTTAAACTCAACAAGTCTATTTCATGGCATGTACTTCTTGGATTTTCTTTCGAAATTATAGTTGGTAATTTTACCTTTGCATGAATTCATTCGCATTATTTGCTAGAGACTAGCAATAAGCTAGTTGGGGTGTGTGATGAAGTGCTAAAACTATATGATTAAGTTACTTAAGTGAATAAATTGTTTAACAAAAAATGATTTAAGTACTTAATTATGCAGTAGATTATGACACTTGTGTAAATTGATAAATTCTAATATTTTGCACTTAAAAAGTTTGAAATGTAGCTGGCACACTCATATTGTTACGACACACCAAAGTTGGTTTTTCCAATTTACCCTTGTATGCTGAAATATTAACTCTAATAATGTAGGGTAATTTTGGAACTAAGCAATCAATTGAGCTGGCCGACAACACACTTGGAAAAGCAGTAGGACCTAGCATTGAAGTAAAGCTGAGCAGCAGCTAGAACCGGGAGGCACTCTTATGATGCAGAGCAGTGCGCAGCAGATCATGCAGGGAGCTGGTATTCACTCAAATAGCAGTAGCGCTCAACGCATATCAAGATGCACGGAGAAAGGGGCAGTTTCAGCTTTTGGACGAAACATTTATTCTTCATTTATTTTTTTATTATGGGGGGTTACAATTTTTTTGGTTTTTTTTTTTTTTTTTTCCGACTGGCAAACCTTGGGGTCTTTTTTTTTTTTTTTTGTCATGACTTGGTTTTACTTTTAGTAGGTAAGGGGTGTAGGGAGTAGCTCTTACTCACACTTGTTTTAGATTTATTTTTTCCATATTTTTTTCTTTTCTTTGTCTAGGTCCCAGACCTTGAGACGACACTTTTATTTTTTAGTTCATTTTTTTCGTTTGGAGCAGAACTGTTTTTTTTCCTTGCTTTACGTTTAGTTTTTTTTTCTTTCCAGTTTTTCCTTTTGTTCGGCATTCCTTTCGTTTTACAGTTCTTAGTTTTTCTTTTCGTGCAGATTATGAGGCGGTGGAAGCTCTCTCTCTCGGATTTCATTTGATTTTTTTTGCTTTTCCCAGTTGTTTTTCGTTCTTAGTTGCCTTACCTTTTTGTTCTAGATCTTAGTCAGTAGAGTTTTATTTTTTATTCTGTATTTATTTTCATACAGCAACTTAAAATGTTAGGGTTCATCGTTTTTGAGCATTTTAATAATTTAGAGATAGTAAGCTAGATTTTTGAGTTTGGGATTCAATGAGTAACCTATGATTGTTTTGGAGTGGATTTTCTTCAATGTTATGTGATTTCAATGATTAACTTGTTAAATGATATTTCAGTTTACATTTAGAAAGGATTGAAGTTCTTTGTTCTTGGTTTAGATTAGTTGTAGAGGTAAAGGCACAATTGATACTTGAATAAGTAACAAGACTTTGATAGCTTTCTTTCACTATTTTACAATTGTTATATAATCTGTCAAGTAGTTTTATTAGTCTAAGAATTGGGATTCATTGCTATATTATCTGACCATGATTTCTAGAAATGGGAGCATGATTGAGATAAGATGAAAAGAGAAGTAAATCCATCTCCAAACCAGTGGGTGAAAATTGCATCCCAAGTGTTTGTTCTTTTGTTTCTTAGAAGTTTAATTCATTTGCTACACACTTTCTCTAAGTTTCTTAGTTTTGATAATTTTAGAATCATAGATTTATTTTTATTTTCAGTTTAATTCAAGCTTGAACTTCCAACACAACCACTAATCATATTCTTAATTCAGTCCACACTTCCTTAGTAAATAATCCACATTTTAGTTCAAGACTTTCTTCTTTTCAAAATTTCTTGTCACCATAAATGTCAATATTTTATCTTGTGATTATAAAAGGTTTGCTTAATTCCCATTGTCCCTGTGAATTCAATCTTGGGATTTATCCTTGTATTACTTTGACAGCATTTATGCTTAGAAGACAAAATTATAAGCTGATCAAGTTTTTGATCCTTGGCTTGTCCATTTTCTCATTTAATTCATTCCAGATTTCTTCCTAAGCCATTAGGATATGGTTCATTAGAGTCCCAAACAACCGAAGTGTAAATCAACAAACAATGACCCAATGTAGTCTTTCTAGGCATTCCAGGCATGTGTTGTGTGTGTTTTAGCAAAACTTTTAACATCTTTCCCTTGGTTTAACAACTAAATAAAATGGATAAGTCCCTCTTTTGACATATAATCATATTTGGACTACATTCCACATGTTCCATGATCTCAACAAATCATTTTTTTCAGTTCACTTTCCAGCATGTAAAATTCAATAATAGGGAATTTAATATGCTTTGAAAAGAAATGGATGGATCAAGAACCATCAATTAGGATCAAGCAAATGCAAAATAGGTTCTTCATGTGCAAAATCAGAAATAAAAGGCTTGAGCCTTTGACTGCTAACCTTAAAAACATTTCCATTTTGAGGATTGACAACCTCAATAGCACCATGAGGGAAAACTGTTTTAACCAAATAAGGCCCACTCCACCGAGACCTGAACTTACCAAGATCAAAAATCTTACTTTGGAGGTGTTTGTTGGGTATACATTTTCGAAAAATTTGATCAGAATAATATTTAAACAAGTAAAGGTCATCATAAAAAAATGATTTAACCTCAGATTTGAACTTTCGAATGTCCTGAATGCTCTAATGAGATGGTGTTTGTCATCTGAAGATGGCTTTATAGGTGCTGCCCAAGATGGCAACTCTTCAAACATTGGTTGCCAAAGCACCCAATGACCAGTTCCTGCAAAATAAACATTAGAAGTATCATCAAGTATATTCACATCACTTAGAACACTTTCTAATGACAATTGTAAATCAGTGGAAGAAAAATTCAAGTGAAAATCCTCATCAAGGATATTTTCCAGCAAATTAACTTCCTGAACTTTTTCTAAATCCTGAGGTTGCCTGCAAGTATTAAAGATATGCAGCTCCAATGTCATGTTTCCAAAACTCAATTTCAAAATTCCACTTCTACAATTAATTAATGCGTTAGATGTAGCAAGAAATGGTCTACCAAGAATTATAGGAGCTTGGAAAGTAGATGGAGTTGACGAGTTCATATCAAGCACCACAAAATCTACAGGATAGTAAAATTTATTAACCTGAACCAAAACATTGTCAACTATACCCCTAGGCATTTTAATAGATCTATCAGTAAGTTACAAAATGATAGATGTGGATTTCAATTCATCTAAACAAAGTTGTTCATACACAGTGTAAGGCAATAAATTGACACTTGAACCAAGATCCAACAAAGCGTGACCAATTTTTGAATTTCCTATCACGCAAGTAATTGTAGGTGCTCCAGGGTCCTTGTATTTAGGTGGTGTATTACTCTGAATGAGAGCACTAACCTGCTCACTAAGGAAAACTTTCTTATGCACATTTAATTTTCTTTTCATAGTGTATAGATCCTTTAAAAATTTTGCATAGGCAGGAATTTGTTGAATAGCATCTAACAAAGGGATGTTAATCCTAACTTGCTTAAAAACCTCAAGAATTTCAGCTAGATGCTTATCTTTATGCAACAGAACTAATCGTTGAGGAAAAGGAGTAGGTATAGGACAATGACTTTTCTCATTCTCATCAGACACATGCTCTCCATCTTTATTAGAAGGGTTAGAAACCTTACCGGAATTGTATGGCTCATGTGCTGGAATGTCTACCACCTTACCGCTTCTTAAAGTAGTCACCGCTTTGACCGACTTTAAGTTAGGATCCTCACTTATTGCTTGCACTTGATGGGGCTGCCCTTGTGGATTTGGTTGTGACTGTGCAGGAAATGTACCCTTCTCTTGGGTACTTAAAGATGTAGTCAGCCTTGTGAGGGAACTCCTTATGTCATTAATTGCCAATGAATTCTGGTTGTTGAGTGTTGCTTGACCTTGCATGAATTGTTGAAGTGTCATACTCAGCTGCTAAACCGTATCTTCAAGTCCATTCTTTTGCATTGGAGGTGCTTGAATTGTGAGTTGAGAGGGCCCCGGAGCCAAGGTTGCTGGAGCTACATGCTGGTCACTCGTCCAACTGAAATTTGGGTGACTCCTCCATCCTGGATTATAAGAATTAGAGTAAGGACCAGAATATGGTTTATGTATCATGTTTACAGCATTAGATTGGTCCAACAAGACTTCTTTGATAGAAGGGATCGTGGGACATTCATTAGTTGAATGCCCATGATCCTCACATATGCCACACTTATCAGAAAATTTAGGGACAACATGCACTTCATTTACTTTCTTCAATTCCATGGCTTCCACTTTTCTAGACAACAAGGTTAATTTAGCACGCAAATCATCATCTTCATTTACAGTATATTTCCCATGACTAGACTCAACTTGCCTAGACCTATCATGCACATCAGTTGTGTCCCAAGATTGGGCATTTTTAGTAAAATAATCAAAATATTCAAATGCCTCCTCAGGCTCTTTGTCAAAAAATTCTCTATTACACATGGTTTGTATAAATTGGCGCATTTTAGGTGTCAAACTTTCATAAAAAAAACTAATCACACGCCAATGTTCATAACCATGGTGTGGGCATGAATCTAATAGATCTTTGAACCTTTCCCAACATTGATAAAAAGTTTCAAAATCCTTTGGAGAATAATTAATGATCTGTCTTTTCAAAGCATTTGTCCTAAGTATTGAGAAGAATTTTTTAAAAAATCCTATTTGCATCTCCTGCCTAGTGCCTATGGTTCTGAGTCTTAATGAATTCAACCATGTTTTAGCTTTATCTTTCAAGGAAAATGGAAACAACTTTAGTCTAATGACCTCCTCAGTTCAGGTCCGGTCCATGAATGTAGAACAAACCTATTCAAACTCTTTGATATGCAAATAAGGGTTTTCAGATTCCATGCCATGAAAATGTGGAACTAATGGTATCATTCCATGTTTAAAATTGAAATTATGAGCATTCAAAGGTGTAATGATGCATGATGTAGTGGTGGTCCTAACAGGATGCAAATATTCTCTTAGTGTCCTGTTGGGATTTACCATTTCCCTGTCATTGTGTCCTTCTTCTTCGGCCATGTTACTATGAGTGTCAAATGATGATTCAAATACTGAATTAAGAGAAACAGACGATGCACTCGATGATGAGGTTGATGATTCAGTCCTAGCAAGTCTATATGTGCTATCTCTAGCCCAACTAGACATGCAAGTTCAGCACAAAACAAGATAAAAGTAAATAAGTAAAATGAGAGGTAAAGATATCACCCGGGCTGTGAAGAGATTCACAGCTCCACAAACGTCCTCTCAGGAAAAAGAGAATGTTTTGACAAACACTAATTGTCCCCGGCAACGGCGCCAAAAACTTGATCAGTTTATAATTTTGTCTTTCAAGCGTAGAAGATGTCAAAGTAATACAAGGGTAAATCTCAAAATCGAATTCACAGGGACAATGGAAATTAAGCAAACCTTTTATAATTACAAGATAAAATATTGACGTTTATGGCGACAAGAAATTTTGAAAAGAAGAAAGTCTTGAACTAAAATGTAGATTATTTACTAAGGAAGTATGGACTGAATTAAGAATATGATTAGTGGTTGTGTTGGAATTTCAAGCTCGAATTAAACTGAAAATAACAATAAATCTATGATTCTAAAATTACCAAAACTAAGAAACTTAGAGAAAGTGTGTAGCAAATGAATTAAACTTGTAAGAAACAAAAGAACAAACACTTGGGATGCAATTTTCACCCACTGATTTGGAGATAGATTTACTTCTCTTTTCATCTTCTCTCAATCATGCTCCCATTTCTAGAAGTCATGGTCGGATAATATAGCAATGAATCCCAATTCTTAGCCTGATAAAACTACTTGACAGATTATATAACAATTGTAAAATAGTGAAAGAAAGCTATCAAAGTATTGTTACTTATTCAAGTATCAATTGTGCCTTTGCCTCTACAACTAATCTAAACCAAGAACAAAGAACTTCAATCCTTTCTAAATGTAAACTGAAATATCATTTAACAAGTTAATCATTGAAATCACATAACATTGAAAAAAATCCACTCCAAAACAATCATAGGTTACTCATTGAATCCCAAGCTCAAAAATCTAGCTTACCATCTCTAAATTAGTAAAATGCTCAAAAACAATAAACCCTAACGTTTTAAGTTGCTGTATGAAAATAAATACAGAATAAAAACTAAAACTCTACCGACTAAGATCTGGAACGAAAAGGTAAGGCAACTAAGAATGAAAAACAACTGGGAAAAGCAAAAAAATAAAAATAAAATGAAATCTAAGAGAGAGAGCTTCCGCCGCCTCACGATTAGCACGAAAAGAAAAACTAAGAACTGTAAAACGAAAGGAACACCGAATGAAAGGAAAAACTGGAAAGAAAAAAAAAAACTAAACGTAAAGCAAGGAAAAAAACAGTTCCGCTCCAAATGAAAAAAATGAACTAAAAAATGAAAGTGCCGTCTCAAGGTCTAGGACCTAGACAAAGAAAAGAAAAAAATATGGAAAAAATAAATCTAAAACAAGAGTGAGCGAGAGCTACTCCATACGCCCCCTACCTACTAAAAGTAAAACCAAGTCATGACAAAAAAAAAAACCCCCAAGGTCTGCTAGCCGAAAAAAAAAACCAAAGAAATCGTAACCCCCCATAATAAAAAAATAAATGAAGAATAAAAGTTGTCCAAAAGCCAAAACTGCCCCTTTCTCCTTGCATCTTGATATGCATTGAGTGCTGCTGCTGTTTAAGTGAGTACCAGCTCCCTACGTGATCTGCTGCGCACTGCTCTACATCATAAGAGTGCCTCCCGGTTCTAGCTGCTGCTCAGCTTTACTTCAGTGCTGGGTCTTGCTGCTTTTCCAAGTGTGTTGTCGGCCAGCTCAATTAATTGCTTAATTCCAAAATTACACTACGTTATTAGAGTTAATATTTCAGCATACAAGGGTAAATTGGAAAAACCAACTTTTGTGTGTCTTAACAATATGAGTGTGCCAGCTGCATTTCAAACTTTTTAAGTGCAAAATATTAGAATTTATCAATTTACTCAAGTATCATAATCTACTGCATAATTAAGTACTTAAATCATTTTTTGTTAAACAATTTATTCACTTAAGTAACTTAATCATATAGTTTTAGCACTTCATCATAAACCCTGTGTTTAAAGACTTCAAATATTTTTAAATGTTATAGAAATATTTATATAAGATATTTCCAGTGTTATTGAATCAAGCATGATTTTGAATAAGACAATTATAATATTTTTGAAGAACTCCAAAAATATTATAATTGTGGAAAATTATTTTATTTAAATAATTTTGGTCATTATGAGATTTAAATTTATGTTAAAAACTCTAATTTATTTAAATGGTTTTATTCTATTGAAATTAATTAGCAAAACTTCATAATTTAATTAAGGATGAATATTATATTTTATAAATTAAAGTTTAGTTAAAATAATATTTTATTTTAACTCCTCTTTATGTTTCTAGTTAAATTAATATTTACACATTTTCAAATCAATGTTTTAATTCCCCATCATTAGATTATTTTGGAGATCCCATGATGAAGGGCTTGGATTAAATACCCAAGCCTTCCCCCTTTTTTCCTCACTTTTCCCTTTCCCCTCGCTTTCCTGTTTTTCCCTAAGCTCACGCATGGAAAGCTCCCCCTAGGCTGAATCTTCCTGTAGCTCAGCCAAGTGTGACTGCGCGCCACCTGGCCTCACCGTCACCACCTGTGTCTCCCCCCAAGTCGGCGAGCACCCTCCCACCATTGGTAAACCCCATTAAGCTCTCTCTCTCTCTCTCTCTCTCTCTCTCTCTCTCTCTCTCTCTCTCTCTCTCGGTAGTAGCCCAACCGAAATGGGTGAAGTTCCTTTCTCTCCACTATGCGCCGCTGCCATTAGCTTCTAGCCCCACCGAGCACTACCAGAACCACCTCCTCTCACTAGCTGCACTCCACCACCAGTCTCCTTCTCCCACTTCCTCTTCCTCCCCACGGTTCTCCTCCTCCATTGCATGAAACCCAGTGTCTCCACCCAACGCCACCGTACCACCACCACCTCACTAGCGGCCCTTTCCTCCACCCATAGCTTCGATCCACCCCTCATGTAGCCTCCCTCTCTGTTAGATGGTACAACCTCATGGCTTAGATCTGCCACCCTTTAGTCACCCACCGCCTCCTTGAGCCACCACCTGCCACCATGACACACTGCCTCAGCCACTTCCAGGCTCAGCCAAGCTTCCCCAACTCTCCCCCTCCATTTCCATGCCTTGACACCCACGAGTCCCTCTTGAAATCCACGACTCTGCCACCCTAGCCATAGTGAGACCAACCCCAGCCTCCATTGGCCTCCCCTAGCCTATCCCTAAGCCCAAACTACCACTTTATGTGGTGGACAGCCATCGTACACGACTTAGCCACCAAGTACGACTCTTCTGACGTTTTCAATTATGACAAGTAGCGAGCAGGTATGGGTTAAGCCTGACAATGGTATAACCCTCTCTCCCTTGTTATTTATGTTAAGATGTTAGTTGGTTGTTTGTGGAGTTTGATGTGTAATGAATTATTGGGCGTAATTGCACAGTGTGCAATGAAGTGTTGCAGATTGTGCTATGAAGTGTGGGTGTGAAGTGTGTGCTATAGTAGTGATATGGCGTAGTGTTGTGAAGGGAGCACACGTAGCATGTACTCCATGTTGTGCTACGATACACCATGTGACATGCGTCATAGTGATGTGTGGCGTAGTGCGGATGGAAAGGAGTTCACATGGAGTATACTCTGTGTGGTGTCGTGATACACCAAATGGTGTGTCACAAAGGTTGGACAGCATAGTTGAGGAGCATAGAGTGTATTGTGTAGTGGCTGAAACTGTGGAACAGTGTCCCAAAGTAGTTGCGATGTGACTCTGTCATAGTGACATGTGTCACGGTGTAGTTTGGGATTAGCAACGAGCAACGCGACAAGACAGAGGAGTTGTGTGAATGGGTCTTGTCATATTAAGTTTTGGGATGAACTTGAAAGGGCCAGAAAGTAGGAAAGTCCTGCTGATTGAGTTTGAGTAGAAGTTGGTATTAGAGTATGGAACTCATTTATATAAGCAGGCGTTCAACAGATTATAAGTTGATCTTAGGTGATAAGGGAGTAAAGTACATGTGCATTTGGTGAGACACGTGTACCATACTGATTTACCATGTATAATGGGTAATCTGTCCTAAGAATGGTTACGTGATGTTTAAACTTCAGTGTTATCTTAAAGTCATGTGGCATGTATGGATGTGAATGAAGATTTAGTATGGGCTAGGATGCATGAAGGAAGTGACGGGTGTACCATCTATGATTGGAATGCGTGACTTACTCGGTCTGAATCATGCACCAAAATGTGGTTAATAGTAGAGTAAGATGAAGGTCTTAGTGTCTTAACCCTAAGGTGAATCATAGAGGTTCACTTTAGTGGATGAGCACTCGAGGTAGAACGTCGAGTTCAGAAAAGGTAGTGATTGTAAGTGGTCCCGAAGGTTTTAGCATAGTAAGGGACACGTAAGGGCACGGGATAAAAGAAGAGTGTTTCCAAGCAAGGTGTAGTTCTATTTCTGGTTTAGTTATTTATGTACTAGATAAGGAATGATGTTAAGGTTATGTGTATGCATATAGGTTGCCATCTGACACGTACATGAATGGACTGTATGAAATGAGTATGGCATGGAGTCTAGGTAAGTATTACATTCATACTCTTCTAGAGTTTTCTAAAGATATGAAAATGAAAATGCAATGCTTTTCCTTTACGATGCTTTATGAAATGACATGGACAATGTTTTAAGAAAGAATGCTAAGTATAGTTTTCAAGTATATGTATGTAATGACCATTCTTGGCAGCACCTTTTTATGCACCCCAAATAGGTAAGTGTATGCATGTGATGGATCACTATAAGCAGTATCTATTATCTTTATTTTCAAGAAAAGAAATGAAAAGAAATGTTAATGCTTATGTCTTATGCTTTAATCAATGCAAAGAAAGTGTCTTAAAATGCTCTTATGAACTGATGTTTTAAAATATCCCTATGAAAGATGATGTTTAAGATCATGCTTTTAAACGAAGTTTATGAATGAACGGACTGATGAATGAAAGAATATAAGAAATGACTGAATAAATGAATGCTTTAATGCATGAAAATACGTAACAGCTATATGAATGAACGAAAGGGTACCGACAGATTGCAATGCAGAGTAAGTAGTACTGGTAGTGCACCCAATGCTGCTCCTTGACTGAAAAGAGATTCCTACCCCGTGGCCACGGATGGAGTCCGGGTACAAAGGAAGACTGCTAACTCTCACACAAGGGCTGTAATAGTGTGTAATAGCCAATGAAAGTGATAAGAAAGAATGTATGCATGTTAATAATGAATGTATATAAGCTTAGACTCTTTAAGAAATTAAGGCACAAGGCATGGGAAAATTTTTTATGAAAGAAAAGAAATGTTTCACTGAAGAGATTTTTAGGAAAACCCCTGCCTCGAAATGTTTTAAATGAACGAATGTCTTAAGCATGATATGTATGGAATGATGAATGCATGACTGAAAACCTATGTTAATATATTTTAACTGTATAAAGTAATGCCTACGAGTCTTCATCTTATTTTAGTTTTTATGTGTGCTCTTCCAGGGACAAGATAAACGGTACGCATCAGGACGAACATGGCCCAAGGGCAAGAGTATGGAAGCCTAGGCACAATATTTTGTGCAAAAGACTTTTAATTGTAAAGTTTAATGTTTCATGCTATAACTCTCTTTAAATTAAGAAACACGTTTTGTTTTATAAACATGGAATCTTTTGTATCTTAGCATGGAAGGAAAAAGTTTTAAACGAACGGTGATTTCCGTCGTCTTTCTTAAAATTATTTTTTAAAGGTACCACCACAAGCACTGGCGTTACAATCCCCTCTACCCCTACCTATTCCTTTTGATGTGTTGAAGGTTTGAGCAACTTAATTAATGGGGCAGAAGCAAGGGGTGAGATAAGGGGTGTGGCAGTGGCAATGGGAGGTGTTAAACTTTCCGATCTCCTTTTTGCAGAAGATTGTATAACTTTTGGTAGAGCATGCAGGGAAGAATGGCAGAATATCAGTAGCAAATTAAAGGTGTATAGTAGGGATTAGGCCAATGTTTGAATAAGCAAAATATCTCCATCATGTTTAACTCAAATGCTAGAAATGAAGACTGGGACATAATTGTGTAAGAGCTTTGAGCTAGGGTGCAAAATAATTATGAAAGGTATCTAGGTCTACCTATGTTGAAGTATATGGCTCTACACTAAAAGTAGGTAGATACGTTCGTACGTCCATACGTCTAAAGTTAGTATAAAAACACATTATGTAACCCTAATTGACTGATAGTAAATTTCATGCCACTCGCTCCCTGTGAATGTAGGTACATCGCCGAACCACGTTAAATATCTATGCTGATTTCTATTTTTCTCTTTTGATCATTCCATACGATTTATCAGTAATCGCTGCACGTTTCACAACAATTGGTATCAAGAGCACAAGTCATGATGTCTAGGATCTCTTCTGCGAAGTTCAACAGATCTGGAAATTTTGGATTATGGCAGAGGAGGGTGAAGGATTTGTTAGCGCAGCAGGGCATGGTGATGGTGTTATACGAAAAGCAACCAGTGGGCATGGACGACATGGATTGAAAGGAATTGGAAGCAAAGGCTGTGACGACAATCAGGCTTTGTTTGGCTGATGATGTGATGTATCACATCATGGATGAGGAATCACCAGCGGAAGTTTTGTTGGAGCTGGAAAGTCAGTATATGTCCAAATCTTTGATGAACAAGCTCTATTTTAAGCATAAATTGTATGGTCTTAAGATGTCAAAGGGCTCAGATCTGAGCCAGCATATCAGAGTGTTCAACCAGATCATTAGTGATTTGAGGCGGGATGATGTGAAGTTGAAGACGAAAACAAGGTGATGATGGTACTGAATTCCCTACCGAATTCTCCTACATATGAAAATTTGGTTACGACTCTGATGTGGGGAAAAGAAAATCTCGAATTGGAGGAGATCACAAGTGCTCCATTAGGTTTTAATCAGAGGAAGAAAGCCAGTGATGAGAATTCACAATGTGAAGGGTAACCAGGAACGTGTGAGAAACAAGTCCTAGAGCGAATTGAGAAAAAATAAAGTTCGGTCTAAATCCAGGAAGAGGAAGGACATAACATGTTTTAAGTGCGAGACAAAGGGGCACATAAAATGGGACTATCCAAAGAAAAAGGAGGGGAATACAGAGAATAAAGGGGGTCCATCAAAGCCTACGAATGTAGTGGAAGAAGAAGACTCAGAGAGTGGTGACTAGGATATGCTTTCTATTTCATCCAGTTCAGATCATCTTGCAAATTCTTGGATTTTGGATTCAGCATGTTCTTATCACATGACACCCAATAAAGATTGGTTTGACACCTACATGTTGGTAAATTTTGGTTCTGTTCTGATAGGCAATGATGCTTCATGCAAAGTTGTTGGAATAGGGAATATCAGAATTAAAATATTTGATGGTGTTATTAGAACATTGTGTGATGTTAGACACATATTGGATCTGAGGAAGAATTTGATTTCATTGGGCACTTTAGATTGTAATGGGTATAGTTACAAATCTGTAAGTGGAGTAATGAAGGTGAGTAAAGGTGTGTTAACAGTGATGAAGGGGCAGAAACTATCTGGAAATATTTATATAGTACAAGGTACTATAGTTGTAGGTGGAGCTGCAACTGCATAGTCGGAGTTAGATTGTACAGTCTTGTGGCATATGCCATTAGGCCATATGGGTGAGAGTGGGATGATGGAGTTTCGTAAGAGAAATCTATTGAAGGGTGTCAAAACATGCAAGCTTGATTTTTGCAAGTATTGTGTTCTTGGGAAACAAAATAGAGTGTAGCTCAAGACTGGCACACACAAGATAGAGGGGATTCTTGACTATGTTCATTCAAATGTTTGGGGGCCAGTAAGGTTAGCATCACATGGATGACATATGTATTTCATGAGTTTTATTGTTGACTACTCACGAAAATTTTGGGTGTACTTCATGTAGCACAAGTCAAAAACGTTTGCCAAGTTCAAATTGTGGAAAACTAAAGTAGAAAACCAAACAGGGAGTGAGATCAAATGCCTTAGGTCCGAGAACGGTACTGAGTACACAGATTCAAAGTTCACGGAGTTGTGTGAGTAGCATGGGATTAAGAGACACTTCACATTACACAAGACACCACAGCAGAACGGTGTGCAGAAATGATGAAAATAGCTTAGACAACTTGGTGTCTCAGGTTGAATGCAGGGCTTGCAAAGAACTTCTGGGCAGAAGCATTGAATATGCATGTTTCTTGATTAATAGATCACCGAGGGCAGCACTAGATGGGAAAGTTGCAGAGGAGGTGTGGATAGGCAGTGCGTTTGACTACTCTAGTTTGAGAGTGTTTGGATGTCCAGCCTACGTGCATGTTTCTAGTGAGGAGAGATCCAAGCTTGATGTGACGTCTAAACAGTGTATCTTTCTGGGGTATCAGAAAGGGGTAAAAGGATTCAAGCTTTTGGATCAAAAGGAAAACAACGTGGTGATCAGTAGAGATGTGGTTTTTTTTATGAAAAAGCCATGTTACAACGTACTTAAGAAGAAGAGAAACAGGTGCCAGAAAATTGCAACACCAATGAACATGTGGTGTAGGTGGAGCTAGAAAACCATGGTAGAGAGAACAATGTTCAGAATGCAGAGAGTTCTATCTTAGGAGATCAGCAACATCACAATATAGCTACAGACAGGCCCAGACACACTATCAAGCCACTTCCTAGTATGGTTTTGAGGATTTGGTTTCTTATGGACTCATTACTAGTAGTGGGGATCCTACTACTTTTCAGGAGGCGGTACATAGACGAGAAAAGTAGATGGATGAGTGCTATGGTGGAGGAGATGGAGTCTCTGCATAAGAATCAGTACATGGGAGTTGGTGGAGCTTCCAGAGGGGAAGAGAGCAATAGGGTGCAAATGGGTGTATAAGAAGAAAGAAGCAATATCAGAAAAATTGGGAGAAAAGTTCAAGGCTCGTCTAGTAGCAAAGGGTTACTCACAGAGGAAAGGGGTTGACTATGACGAGATCTTCTCTAATGTGGTTAGAGACATTTCCATTAGGGCAGTGTTGGGTTTGGTAGCACATTTTGATATGCAATTGGAGTAGATTGATGTAAAGACAACTTTTCTTTATGGTGATTTAGAGGAGCAAATTTACATGGTACAGCCAGAAGGGTTCAGTTAGCCTGGACAGGAACACTTGGTCTGTAAATTGAGGAAATCACTTTATGGGTTGAAATAGTCTTCAAGACAGTGGTACAAGTGGTTTGACCCCTACATGATCTGGATTGGCTACAGGCGATGTGAGTATGATTGTTGTGTTTATGTGAAGAGTCTTGATGACGACTCATCTATTTTTCTGTTACTTTATGTGGATGATATGCTAATTGCTACGAAGAGTATGAATGAGGTCAACAAGTTGAAGACTTTGTTGAGCAAAGAATTTGACATGAAGGATTTGAAAAATTTTCTTAAATACACATTATGTAACCCTAATTAACTAATAGTGAATTTCGCGCCGCTCGCTCCCTGTGGATTTAGGCACATCACCGAACCATGTTAAATCTCTGTGTCAATTTCTTTTTTTCTCTTTTGATCATTCCATACAATTCATCAGTAATTGCAGCACATTTAACAACAACCTACAATAATGGGAAGATCTAAGTACGATGTATTTCAAGGTATCAAAGACAGAGTCTAGCTTAAGATAAACAATTGGAAGACTTAGTTTCTATCACCTGCTATGAAGGAGGTCATGTTAAAGGTTGTTATCCAATCTATACCTGCCTACCACAGAGTGTGTTCTCTCTATCAAAAAGTTTTGCGTGAGAACTGCTTTAATGACAAATTTTTGGTGGGGCCAAAGAGAAAATGACAAGAAGATAAAGTGGATAAGCTAGGGGAAGATGGGGCTTTCAAAATATAGTGGAGGAATTGTCTTTAAAATGTTAGAAAGTTTCAACAAAGCTCTTCTAGCTAAGCAATGTTAGAGAGTTCTAACAAATCCTAGCTCTATAGCAACAAGGGCGCTCAAAGACAAATATCATAATCATACAAATGTGCTTAAAGCTAAGATAGATAACAACCCTTCACTAATTTGAAGAAGTTTGTGGGGTTCCTTACAGCTTCTGAAGGAAGGGCTTGCTTGGACAGTTGGTAATGGGTAGAGTATAAAAATATGGGAGGATAAGTGGATTCCCAAACTATCCTCTTATAGAATTCAATCCCTAACAAAGAAGTTGGTAGTTTATGCCAGAGTGGTACTTTTGATTGATGGTGGTCAAGGAAGGTGGAAGGATGATTAGTGAAGGAGTGAATCAGATATGGATGATAAAAAAATTTGGGCACCCTCAAAGAAAGGTTTGTTTAGTGCTATGACTGCATACCATTTTCAACTGAGCAGGAAGAGAAAGGTCTGTGGGAAGTCATCACACGGGCTTGAAGGGGAAGAGGGATGGAAAAATCTTTAGAGGTTGAATGTTCAAGGGGTGATCAAGATATTTGTTTGGAAAGCAATCAACAATATCTTACCAACAAGGTGAAACCTATTCAAAAGGAGGGTAATCGAGAACCCATGCTACCCCATATGTGAGAAAGTGGAAGAAACCACTTGCCATGATATATGGAGTTGTCCTGCTGCTATATATGATTGAGTAGAGAAGGGAAAACCTATACAGAAATGGTTTTCTGGTGAAGTTGATATTGGCCTTGTATGGAAGAAAATGGTAGAGCGATTAAATGAAGATGAGATCAAGTATGTAGCTACTATCATGAGAAATATATGGCTGAGAAGGAAAAAAATTTGTATTTGAGAAGGGCCTTCTCAGTCCAAATGCAATCTTCACTAAGAACAGAACTAGAATATCAGAGTATAAGCAAGCTCAATGTAACCAAAGTAGGAATGCAATAAACACGAGTGAACAAAGAGATGGTAAGATGGAAGGCTCTAGTGGTAGGTGTTGTGAATGTAAACTGTGATGCTGCTTTTGATGATGATGATGATAATAATAATAATAATAATAATAATAATAATAATAAAAACCTTTGAAGATGGGAGCAAGAGTGGTTATTCATTATGAAGATGGGGGGTGGGGGGAGTGCTTGTTTATGTTTTCCAAAAACACAAATGAGCTCTCTAGCTTCAGCAGAATCCATAGCTTTGTGTGGAAATCTATGTGCAGACATCAATATTGGTGAGGCTGTAATTGAAGAGGATGCTTTGGGGATCATCAAGGCAGTCAACAATATAGAGGAGAACTGGGAATGGAATGGCCAGTTTGTAGCTCATTTCTTAGCAAAATTTGCTTACAACGTAAATGATGAGAATGTTTGGATAGAAGATGGCTCGGTAGGCTACTATATTTTTATTTTATAGGATAAGTCGTGTACTGATTACATTTGATGAATATAGAAACCATGGTTTCATTTTTTATTTTTTTTAAAAACGATTGGAATGTTAGTGAGATCTGAGCATATTTTGTGGAAGTTAATAGTTGCTTGTTGATGATCCTTGTTGGTTTTAAGTCTTGGTTAGCGCATTTACTATAAGTTGTCGATGACTTGAGTATTTGGGCTAAAAATGTTGAGATATATGGGTTGTATGATTAATCTAGTTTCTATTAGGCTTATAACATAATTTGTTGTTCATATGTGTGATTAATACTTAAGATTCAAGTAAATAGAAGTTATATACTCTATAATGGTAGAAACATGTCTCGGCTAGACTATGGTTTGTATATGATTTTCTCACGGTGTGTATCTTCCAGATTTATGTTATTATATAGTTTTAGAACTTTCAAAGAAATTTTACTCAACGAGAGTATGTTTACAATCTTAGGTCACCTTGAAGATTTGAGAACTAATGTACATTAGAAACAAAGCACAAGAATCACATGTTAATATTATATTCTTGTAGAATCACATGTTAATAATAGGAATAACTGTCATCATATATGAAGCATGATTCTACAACAGAAACTGCTTTTTCCCACATAGAAACTTCATGGCAAAATAGATATATTCCGTGGAAAATAGTTATTTTCCACAAAAACATCATGCAGGCACAAAAAATATACTACAGGTTAGTCATCAGAAATAACTCATTGGAAAAAGTATTATTTCCCACAATAAACATGACTTGTGAGAATAAGTTCGCTTTCTTGGCCAATTCGGTGGAGGGAAAAAAAAATTTTGTTCGTGGGAAATACTGATTGGCGGCCTTTTCCACCATGAGAATAGAGATGTATTTTCCATGAAGATGTATGGTGGATTGATTTTTTCCCACCAAAAAGTGTGGTGAGAACAATCCTTTTGCCGCGAAACGTCCTTTCCATTTCTGATGATCAGTGTTCTCTTTTTCCACAATACTTAGGGTGTGTTTTGATGTTGAGATACTCTCAACACTAATTAACATACTCGGTGGAAAAGGCCGTCAATTCGGTGGAGGGAAAAAAAATTTGTGTTTGTGGGAAATACTGATTGGCAGCCTTTTCCACCATGAGAATAGAGATGTATTTTCCATGAAGATATATGGTGGATTGATTTTTTCCCACCAAAAAGTGTGGTGAGAACAATCCTTTTGCCGTGAAACGTCCTTTCCGTTTTTTATGATTAGTGTTCTCTTTTCCCACAATACTTAGGGTGTGTTTGGGTGTTGAGATACTCTCAACACTAATTAACATACTCAACTACTATTCATTACTTTATTATAACTTTTCATATATTTTTTACTATTATTCATTACTTTTTATTACTATTTAATATTCTATCATTACTTTTCACCTAATTTTTCATTACTAAACTAAACTTCCTTGTTAGCAAAAACAGTATTTTTTACAAGGTTTGGTGATAGAAAATAGTGTTAATCTGATTCGTTTCCCACATGTTCTTACCCTCAATATTTGGATGAAAATTATCTATTTTTGCCTAAAAAAATATTTTTTATTTCTTTTTTCCCTGCTGTAAATGGAATTAGTTGATTTTGGCCAAATATAATGCTTTATGTTTACCCAAACCAATAGTACATCTGTTGGGACATTTTTGAATCATTTTCCAACATAATATCACTTAACATCCACTACCATGAAATGACTCAATTTTAGTATTACATTTGCATAACCTATATATTTTGATATCACTTAACATCCACTTTCTGAATCATTTTAGTATTACTATGTTGATAAATCATCAGCCCATAGTTTAGCTAAGAACACTTGCATAAGAATTATTTGAATATACATAATAGCTAGTTCGGATGTCTAAGACTACAATATCCCTAGGATTAAGAATATTTTTTTCATAGACTATATGGATATGAGGATATCCATATAATAGATAGACATGGCACATGATCCACTTTCTAATGCTAAAAATATTTACATAACACTAAAATATCAAGCACATCATCATAAGAAATGAACCCATTCTAGACTAGAGAATGCACTTTAAATCACTTACTTATCAAGTATCACATACAATTTGGAAATATAATTTTCTGGATGTTGGGGAATACATCCATTTCACATACACCAAAATATTGCCACTGCAAATCCAACATCTTCAACATAGCATATATATGTTGTTCACTATATATATATACATATATCTTACAAGTAGGTGGAGATAGGTTGTTGCATGGTTGTGTTTGATTTTGTCATATAATTGTCTCCATCAACAAGTTCCCATGCCTTTTGATCAAACCACCCCTAGGGTGATAACTAATTGCAAAGAGAACCAGCTTATAAGCCCATTATTTTCACTTTATCACTCTACCTAATGACCTTCATAAACAAAGGGATCTTGCATCAATTCAGCATTCAGACTTTACCACAATTACAACTACCTAATTATAAAGTCAACTTCACTAACAAACACTTACTTTCTTACAGAAGTCATACATCACTCACAACATTTCCTCAATATATCTGTAAAGATTAAGTGATTTTGCCATGTTTAACTACAACAACATGCTTTTGACTAGTAAAGGGAGATTTTGCTTACTGACAATCAAAGTGTGTCTAAGGATGGTGGTTGACTATTGTTGTATGCCAATAGTTTCTAGTTGGTGAAGAGGCATCCCAACTTCTCTTCTTTAACATGTCAAACCCCCAACCACCCAGAAAGAAACATGCATTGTGAATATCTTGCATTACATCATAGAACCTATGTTAGAAGGAGCAAGTACATATAAGATAATTCTATAATGCAAAACATACCATGTAATATGTATAGGAGATTAAAATCATATACCAATTCGTACCCCATGCTTCACTTGCCACTTGCATGAAACCATCTAGTTACTATGTACACCATAATAATCATCAAAACATCATCAAAATCCTAAGTTATATAACATGGAAGCCTTTGCCTCTTCAAACACATAGAGTCCCCAAAACACATACGACACTGCTGCATCATCATCATCCTCATCTGGCTCCCTCTCATTCAACTTCTCAACCATCAAATTATGAATATCAAATGCACATTATATACTATGAGTCTGAACAATGAATTCTTGAATAAGAAAAATAAATACATATCACAAACATAATTGTGTTCAATTGTTGAATTGATAAATTTACCCTTCTTCCTTGACCAGTGCACTTCTTTATAGAAAGCAACCAAATTTGGTGTTGTCTCACGGTTCAAGTAGAAAATATGACTTAACTGTAAGGCACATGTTCAAAAAAGTACTCACATTTAGATATTGTTGGTGGATTTTAGCTATTCTTCCAAAATACTAACAAATGACTTCCGGCCACCTATATGTTTGACCCTTTGTTTTTGCCTATTACACTTGTTTCTTTGAGGTATATCCTGAATTTATCATGTTTTAAAAAAATAACTGCATGACAAATATTATTGCTATTAAAAGGAGAGCAATGTAGAATGAAATGCTACCATAACTCCCTTCCACATAGAAACTAATGTGTCAAATTAGGTTAAAGACTCACAAAATTACCTTGAAGGTGCCACTGGCCCACTGTTGGCATAGGCATTCCCATATTGGTTTCTCAACCAAGGATGTCCCACATAGACCCACTCCTATGGCCCTCGCCTACATATAAAGGGTATTCGGGCATTCGCCTACTTTGAAGATAGCTTGGGGGATCGGTGCCAGCCTAGGACTAAGCCCCCAGAGCCTATATATAGTTTTAAAGTGTCGAGTCTGAGACCCTAAAGAAACTAGGGGTTCAGCTTGGACACCTAAAATAATTTAGGATTTCGAATTGAACCCCTAAATTAGTTTAGGGTTTCAATCCAAAACTTTAATTTATGTTAGGGCTTTGGATTGAAACTCTAAATTAAGTTAGGGGCTCATTATGAAAGTCTTAACCTAATTTATTTTGGGGGTCATACTTGATTGGAGTTTCAATTTTTAAAGTCCAAAACAACTTGTTTGAGTTTTGCATCATGTCAGTTGTTTAATTGTTTATTGAATCCATGGATAGTGATGATTATGCATCAAGTCCAAATACTAGTGCAAGTGCAACCTCACCTACCCCTAGCCCTAGCCCTACACCAATTAGCCCACCAAAGAAAAACTAGATTTCTTTATGTGGGAATATTTTACCAAGTTAGAGGGTGGTGACCCCAATAACCTACAAGAAAAGCGTAATCATTTTGTTGTTATTTATGGATATCAGTATAAATGATGTGGTAGATCCTAATTGTAAGTTTGTTTTGAAGAATAGTACAAGATGAGTCTGATTAGACGTTCACTACTTGAAAAGAATCAATCTAGATTGGATTAAGGCATTTTTATTATGTGACATGCACCATTTCTAGATCTTTATATTTAACATCCAATGAATACTATCAACAAGTTTGTCAAGTGAAAGAGCAATTGGATAAAATGAGTGAAAGGGTTGATCCAACTTTATGGACTATGTCATTAAGCACAAGGCTCAAGTATGAGAAGTACTGGGGAGATTTCAATAGTACCAATATTTTGCTATATGCGGCTATTGTTCTTAACTCATGGTATAAAATTGATGAAAATAGTGTATGGCTTGGAAAGTAATAGTGGGAAGGGATGGATGGATCAACTTGTGCGAAGAGTTCAAGACACCCTCAATAGATTGTATTATGACTTTACTGCATTCAGGGGGTTAATATAGATGTTCAACCATCCAACTCCTCTTAGACGGCCAATTAGACTTGGAAAGAACTTGTCAATAGAAATACACCCTTATGTGAAGGAATTTGAAATCTCATCTTGATAGAAGGTAAATTCCATCAAGTATCTTGTCCTTGGAGAGATGGCCTACAATATTTTGGTCATCCTTATTTCTACCATAGCCTTAGAGTACACATTTCCTCAAGTTTGGGTGGTGGTAGACTTTGCGGAGAGCTACGAGAAGGAGGACATTGATCACCCTCGAAGTGGTAAATACTCTTAATTCACTACTTCACTTATGCTTATAATAGAATGTGTTTAATTTACTTGACAAACTTAATCACAAATTTAATTGTTGTAGGGACAATTTTGGAAAAAGTGGTTCCATCTCAATCTAAATTAGCCGCAATTTGACTTGATATACCCTCATTAGTTTATTGACTTTGTTTTAGTTAATTCTTTGTAGTTTTTACTATGTTAGTAATGATATTATGTTTTCCTAATTGACATTATTTTATTTTTTAGACATCATATTATTTATGTTCCTTTATTTTTTTAATTCTTTTTTAAGTTTTATGATGTCACTTGGAGTTGGCAAATGCTTGCTGCATGTTCATGTTGTTACCTTTGTTTCATTGTTTTTTTTTTTAAAAAATATATAATTCAATGCTTGCAAAACTATTATTCATTCAAATTATTCGAAAATTTAAAATATTTCTAGATTAGTTTGTAATAGTTTTAAATTAATGTGTAACAAAATAAACTACTTGTGATGGGCCCCAAGGCAGACCAAGTCTTAAGGATTAATTACAAGATTAAGAGTCATGAAGATTAAGGAAATAATGCAAGAATTGGTGCAATTCAATTGGGATGAAGCTAGCAAGATCCCAACACTCATGATGGGCTTCAAAGAAGGAGAACTAGTTTTGATCCACTTAATCCAAGTTATGGAAGACACGACTTGGGCCTATTGTTATTGAAGGCCATGGACTTATTTATTTCATTAAAAGGGATTATTTTATTAGTCATATGAATTAATCTAGAATAATTGGACTTGGGGATGTCCAGCCCACATGTTTTATTTCTAATGAACTAGGAATTTTGAAAAGGTCTTGTATTTTGGTCAAAAGCTTATTTGAAAAATTATTATTTTATTTGAACTAAGGTTTTAGAAGTACTGTAGCGCGGCACTGTTCAAGCTACAGTCCCATTGCACTATTCACTAGGATTTTTAGGGATTATTTATTTAAGCCACTTGTAGCCTCATTTGAGCATGTTAGACATTATTGAATTTTATTGGTGAGTTGAGTTTATTCCTCTTGTTCTTAATTGACCTTCTGAACTTATCAAAGATAAATCTCAACCTTTGTGGCGTTCCTCCTTATAATCCAAGTTCTTGAGATGGGTTCTTCAACGGGTCTAGTTTTTAAAATAATCTAGGTTCTTGAAACGAGTTCTCATCAGGTCTAGATTCTTCATCCATAGACTTAGGTGTTTGTTTTTTCAATATTGTTGTTAGGTCTCAAAGCGAGTCGATTGGGGTTCACATCATTTGGTAATATTCAGAGCAAGGTTTCCAATCAGGTCTGATTCTATCTTTTATTTATTGCATCTTTAATTCTAGGGTTTCATTGTTCTAGGGTTAAAAAAAAGTGTAGAAATTCGTTTTTCCTAGGACTGCCAAATTACTCTATCATTTGGGTTTCATGTTCATCATTATAGGGTGGCTAAATTTCTTATTTGAGAGTTGTCAACATTTGCACGATCTATGGTTTGAAATTTCTAGAGTTTCATTAATTCCCTTCTATTTCCTTGTCAATTTTTATGTGTTTGAATTCATTTGTTTAATTATCAAAATTGAATATTTATGTTTGTGGTTGAATTGTTGAGAAAAGGAAAGAAAGAAAGGAAAGGAAAAGAAAAGAAAATTTCAACAAAAAAAAAGAAAAAAAAAATTGATTGAGCTACTTTAAAGGGGCTGAATACATCTTTCTAGTTCGTGTCTTGTTTTATGATTACTCTTTCCCTTGTATACTGTCCTTGATTCTCGTGTCACTTTGTTCCTGCCGTATTTCTCTTGTTCTTGTTTTCTTGGACCTAATTACTAGTTAGAACAAAACAAGATTGTATTATCTTGATTGAGTTTAATTAGTTTTTAAAAAACTTGAGTGGGAAAACTCTTGAGGTAAAAGGCAAGAGAGTGTGAGATCATTATTGAGAAAAAGCCAATTAAGAGTGAAACACGACTGGAGTGTCATTATTTGAGCATAAGCATGTAAGAGAGTGTGTGAGGTTTTTACCACTAACATTCTTTTTGTGCAGCGCATACAATGTCTCATAAAAGTGACTCATCACCAAATGGGATGGTAGATAACTCATTTGTGTTGCAGGCCATGCAACAACAATTTGAGCAATGAAACATGGTGTTAGGGGAAGTGAGGGATAGGATAGATCATCGAGATACAGCGTGACACCCCCAAATCCCCACGCACGGACACGAGAAAATCGAGACGTCCGGATGGTGACAACCCGGGTCACCACCCTAACGACGGGTGCCAAGTGTGTGCAAAGGCAACATATGTGCACGAAGAAACACGCAGCGGATAACGAAAGTCATATAACTAAGTACCAGAATTTTCTCTTAACGTAATACAAGCTGTTCAAAACATACATAAAATATTACAAAACACCAACATAGTTTTAAAACAAAAATAAAGCATAACATCAGCAACCCGGCGGAGCCGCATCCTCGGGCTTAGCCTCCTCCTCCTCATCCTCAAAACCTGCACCAAAAGCTATGGAACCAAAAATGGTACCGCAGGTAAGTAAAACCCAAACACCACCAGATAAAAAGACATAGAACTCAAACAAAATGTATGAAGTGATGCCCATGCACAAAACCCATAAAACATAACTTTCCACACACGCCAAAAATCCCATTTGGCCCCAAAACACATCTTTTCCAAAAACCACGCCAAAAGTCACATTTGGCCTCTATAACCGTCTCAAACAAAAAAAAAAACCATTTTTTACCCGTATGCACCATGACCTCCCCTAGGGGTCATCCGCACACCCTGGCTCCAGTGCCACACAGCAGAGTACCACCACGCATGTGACACCTAACGAGCGATGCCCAGTTCCACGCCCCACGTGTTCGTAGCCAAGCATCCTCTAGCCCTCACCAGCAAAGGGCCACGGAGTCGGTGCGTAGGGCGATGCCCGATTCCGCGCCCGGCGCGTTCGTAGCCAAGCAACCCCTAGCCCCCGCTCCCGTTGTCGCCTAGCGACAACCCAGGGGACATCACCCAAAAAGGAAAGCTAGCTCGTGGGAGCTGTTCCGGTGACTGTTGGAGGCCGAAAATAGGTGGGTTAGGATGGCAAGGGACCGGTGATGAAGTGGTGAAGAAACGGTGGCCGGAGGTGGAGCGACGGCAGCGGATCGAGCCAAAAACCGTGCAGGCTTTAAGGGGGTTTTCTGGCCAAACGGCCGGCCGGATGGGGCTGGGAATTGGTGGTGTGGTGCGCCGAAGGGAGAGGTGTCGATCGGTGGGGGCGGTGTGCCGCACGGCGGCAGGTCGAGGGCAGGAAGGAGCTCCGGCGTGAGAGAGGAGGAGAGAGAGAGGGACGGGGTCGATGCGGGAGGAAGGAGAAGAAAAAAGAAAAGAAAGAAAAAAAGAGAAAAGGAAAGAAAAAGAAAGAAGAAAAAGAAAAAAAGAAAAAGGAAAAAGAAAAAGGAAAAAGGGAAAAGAGGTGTAGGAAAAGAAGATGAGGTCTAATCCTCATTCCGGGAAAACAAAACTAAACCGCCGAAACGAGATTAAAAACCGTAAACGACTAAAAGAAATAAAACACATCATCAAATAAATTAAAAACCAAAATTTAAAACGCAATAAATTAAAATAAATAAACTAATATATTAATTAAAATAAAAACAATCATTCAGTGAAAATACACGCGAAAGCAGGTCATCACATCCTCCCCCCCTTAAAAACAAATTTCGTCCTCGAAATTTGCAAGATCAACCACCAACTTAAAGAAGCCACATAAAAACACACAAACCATCTGTGACCAAGATTAGGATACATACCTTCATCCTTCAAACAAGTACGGGTACTGCTCCCTCATGTCCGCTACTCGCTCCCAAGAGAAGTCTTGAGCTAACGGATCTCCCCAAGCCACCTTAACCAAAGGTATCGTCTTGGACCTCAACTGTTGCTCCTTCCAATCCATGATCTGCGACGGAACAACTTCATAAGTGAGATTCGGTTGCAACTGAATACTCGCTGGGTCAACGAAGCGTGGCTCTTGCTGTCCAAAGCTCTTCTTCAGGGATGATACATGGAAGACATCATGAATATCCCCAAAATATCCTGGCAAAGCAGCTCTATAGGCGACGGACCCTACCTTCTCCAGAATCTGAAAAGGGCCGACATACGTCGGATCCAACTTCCTCTTCTTACCAAAACGCTTAACACCTCTCATGGGAGAGACTTTGAGATAAACCCAATCACCAACTTCAAAAGACAACTCTCTCCTCCTGGTATCAGCATAGCTTTTCTGGCGACTCTGAGCTGCCGCCATTTTATCTCTGATGATCCGGACTTGGCTTTGCATCTTTTGAATTATTTCAGGTCCAATTATCCTACTCTCCCTGACTTCATCCCAACACAAGGGCGACCTACACTTTCTCCCATAAAGAGCCTCATAGGGAGCCATCTGAATAGTCGCATGGAAGCTATTATTATATGCAAACTCGATGAGCGGCAGATGGTTTTCCCAACTCCCTTGAAATTTCATGACACATGCTCGCAACATGTCTTCAAGGGTCTGTATTGTGCGCTCTAACTGGCCGTCTGTCTGCGGGTGATATGCAGTACTGAACTTCAACTTAGTACCCAAAGTTGCCTGCAAACTCTTCCAGAACTGCGACGTGAACCTCGGGTCTCGATCTGACACTATACTCTTTGGTATGCCGTGCAGCCGCACTATCTCCTTGACATACAAGCGGGTCAACTTACCCAAAGAGTTGGTGTTATTAACAGGCAGGAAATGAGCACTTTTCGTTAACCGGTCAACAATCACCCAAACAGAATTTTTCCCACTAGGCGTTCTCAGAAAACCCACTACAAAGTCCATCGTGATGTCATCCCATTTCCACTCAGGAATAGGGAGGGGTTGGAGCATACCTGCAGGTCTCTGATGCTCGGCCTTCACTTGACGGCATGTGTGGCATTTCACAACATATAAGGCAATATCCTTCTTCATTCCATCCCACCAGTAATTTTTCTTCAAGTCCCGATACATCTTTGTACTGCCGGGATGAACTGAATAAGGAGCTGCATAAGCTTCTGCCATGATCCGCTCTTTGAATTCTGAGTCCTTTGGGACCACTCGGCGATCTCGAAACCGAAGTATCCCATCGTTATCCATGCTATAATGCAACGACCCTCGAGATTTTCTGACTCTTTTTCTGATATTCAGCAGCTTCGGATCCTTCCTTTGAAGAGTCTTCAATTCTTCAAAATCGGTTACCCGAATATCCAGAACTGAAGATAAAATCTCTTCTTGCTGCGAACTCTCAATAAGGAGTCTTCTCATCCCACAAAGCAGCGAATCCAAATCCGACGGCTCGGCTTCATCTTCCAAGTGCGACTTCCGGCTCAAAGCATCAGCAACTATATTAGCCTTCCCGGGATGGTACTTGATCTCACACTGATAGTCACTGATTAGCTCTAGCCATCGCCTCTGCCTCATATTCAGATTTTTCTGGGAAAACAAATGCTTCAAGCTCTTGTGATCAGTAAATATCTCACAAGCTTCCCCATACAAGAAGTGCCGCCAGATCTTGAGAGCAAAAACAATCGCAGCCAATTCTAAATCGTGCGTCGGATAATTCTTCTGATGGTCCTTTAGCTGACGAGATGCATAGGCTACAACCCGTCCTTCCTGCATAAGGACACAACCCAAACCAAACTTAGACGCATCACTGAAGACTACGAAAGGCTTATGCGGTTCTGGGAGCGCTAACACTGGTGCCGTCGTCAACCTGTTCTTTAATTTTTGGAAGCTTCTCTCACACTTATCTGACCAAACAAATTCTGTATTCTTCCAAGTCAAAGCTGTGAGAGGTCCGGATAGGCGAGCAAATCCCTCTACAAATCTTTGGTAGTATCCGGCCAACCCTAAGAAACTCCGGATCTCGCGCACTGTAGTCGGGCGCTGCCATGACAAAATGGCTTCTACCTTACTAGGATCAACAGCCACTCCGTCTCGGGAAATTACATGCCCAAGAAATTTAACTTCTTCCAACCAGAATTCACACTTGCTGAGCTTGGCGTACAGTTGGTGTTCTCTCAATTTCCCCAGTACCAGACGAAGATGATACACATGCTCTTCAACATCTCGGGAATAAATCAGAATATCATCGATGAATACTACCACAAAGGAATCCAGATAAGGTCGAAATATTCGATTCATTAAATCCATGAAAGCAGCAGGGGCATTAGCTAACCCAAACGGCATCACTTTAAATTCATAATGCCCATACCTCGACTTGAAAGCAGTTTTAGGCACATCCTTGTCTCTGATCCTTAGCTGGTAGTATCCCGACCTCAAATCAATTTTAGAGAACACGGCTGCTCCTTGAAGCTGATCAAATAAATCATCTATCCTCGGGAGAGGATATTTATTTTTGATGGTCACCTTATTCAATTCCCGATAATCTATGCACATACGGAGGGTTCCATCTTTCTTTTTAACAAACAAAACTGGTGCACCCCACGGTGAAGTACTAGGCTGAATAAATCCCTTCTCTACCAGTTCTTGCAACTGAGTCTTCAACTCTTTTAATTCAGCCGGTGCCATGCGATAAGGAGCTTTATGCACAGGAGCCGCTCCAGGTTCCAAGTCTATAACAAATTCCATTTCCCGCACAGGGGGTAGTCCGGGCAAGTCGTCCACAAACACATCGGGGAATTCTTCCACAACTGGAATGTCTGCCAGAGACTTCTCCTCGGACGGCGTGGACACCATCTGAACCAAGAATGCATCCGCTCCCCATGCAATCTCCCTTTTTGCTTGAATTGCCGATATAATTACCGGCTTTTCTTTTAACTTACTCCCCGCAAAGTCCAGACAATCACCATCTGGAAGCTGAAAGCTAATTATCCGACTTCTGCAATTAATACTCGCAGAATATCGGTATAGCCAATCCATCCCGAGGATGATATCAAAACCCAATAGCTTGAACACCCCCAAATCAGCATCCAAGAACCTTCCCTCAAAATTTCACGGTCATCCCAAAGCAACCTTGGAACACCACACCATTTCACCATCAGGTAAAGCCACTACCATAGACTTCGGCAACGGTTCCGTGACCAAATTACACACCTGCGCAAACGTGGAAGATACAAATGACTGCGACGCACCGGAATCAAACAAAGTGCAAGCATAAAACTCATACAAACGGACTCTTCCTGAACCAACACATCAACCCATGAAATCCAAAAAATAAAAGAGAAACCAAATACACCAAAATTAAATCCAACTTAAAATTAAATTAATCCATACCTGTAATTACTCCAGCATCATGGGTCGCTGGTGCCTCATCATCCACCTCTCCGGGTGTGACAGCATAAACCTGGGCTTGCACTGCTTGTCTCGGGTTGGTTCTTCCACCGTGTCTACCTCTATGGCTTCCTTGAACTCTGACGGGGCAATCCCGAGCAATATGTCCCACTTGGCCGCACCGGTAACACTGGGGTCCACTACTCACCCTACACTCGCCCTCATGAGCTCTATTACATGCTCCACAAATTGGTACCCGTCCTCCCATACGAATACCTAAGGACGCTTGAGGTCGAGTTCCGGTCCGCTGAACAAATTTCTGGGGCGAACCCGAACTGCTTCCTTCACCAGAAAAACTTCATCTCTTATGCCCTGGAGGGGAGCCCATACTCAGATTATTTTTTCGCTCCACAAGGGTGGCCACATCCACTAATTCCTGAAAAGTGGATATACGATGGTTGACCACCATACAGCGTATGTCATGGCGTAGTCCCTCCTGAAAACGATCAGCTCGCATCTCCTCGGTGGCGATAAGGTGAGGAGCAAATCGCCCAAGTTCTATGAATTTTCGGGCGTACTGTTCCACTGTCGCGCCCCCTTGGACCAAATTTGAGAACTCTCTTGCCTTTTGCTTCCTTACCGCTCCGGGAAAGAAGCGATCATTAAACTCCTTCTTGAAGCGCTGCCAGGTCACAGCAGCGAAAGACCCCAATTCTGATTCCAGCATCACCCTCTTGGTATCCCACCAATCAGACGCAGTGCCTTGTAAGAGATAGCTGGCGTAGAGTACCTGTTGCGCCTCGGTGCAACCACACACCTCAAATGTTCTTTCCAGATCTTTGATCCATTTTTCAGTTTGAAGTGGATCCTCTTCTCCAGTGAAGTGTGGGGTTCTATGCGCCAGGAAGCGCTCATAGGTGCATCCGGCTTGTACCATGCTACTGGACCCTCTCGGGTACATCCAAGGCCCTCCCTGATGTGGCCAAGGACCTCCTGGTTGTGGCCAAAACCCTCCTTACTGTGGACAAGGCCCTCCTTGCTGTGGCCAGGGACCCCCTTGTGGTGGCCAAGGTCCTCCTTGTTGTGGCCAAGGCCCTGTCTGTTGTGGTCTAATATTCTGCTGCATAAACTCCGTTATCTGCCGTATTGCTTCGGCTATGGAGTCATCCCTTGAGGTATTGCCCCGTGGCTCCTGAGTAGATTTCCTTGGTCTCCCCATTTTTTTCCTGTCACCACAACCTTTGACCCCCTTTCAGAAAACAAAAATAAATAAAACCAACAACAAACAAAACAGAACCACAGACCAACAACACACAGCAAAAAACAAAAGAAACCGGCATGCAAAACCATAACCAAATAAATAAAAACAAGCAAACAAGCTCAAACAAATAAAACAAATCAAATAATTTTACTTAACATAATTTTTAAAACACAACTTTAAAAAACATTCTGGTACTACCTACAGGACTTGTGGTTTTACCCAGAGCCAAACCGCTCTGATACCACCTGCGACGCCCCCAAATCCCCACACACGGACACGGGAAAATCGAGACGTCTAGATGGTCACAACCCTAACGACGGGTGCCAAGTGTGTGCAAAGGCAACATATGTGCATGAAGAAACACGCAGCGGATAACGAAAGTCATATAACTAAGTACCAGAATTTTCTCTTAACATAATACAAGCTGTTCAAAACATACATAAAATATTACAAAACACCAACATAGTTTTAAAACAAAAATAAAGCATAACATCAGCAACCCGGCGGAGCCGCATCCTCGGGCTCAGCCTCCTCCTCCTCATCCTCAAAACCTACACCAAAAGCTACGGAACCAAAAATGGTACCGCAGGTAAGTAAAACCCAAACACCACCAGATAAAAAGACATAGAACTCAAACAAAATGCATGAAGTGATGCCCATGCACAAAACCCATAAAACATAACTTTCCACACACGCCAAAAATCTCATTTGGCCCCAAAACACATCTTTTTCAAAAACCACGCCAAAAGTCACATTTGGCCTCTATAACCGTCTCAAACCAAAAAAAAAAAAATCATTTTTTACCCGTATGCACCATGACCTCCCCTAGGGGTCATCCGCACACCCTGGCTCCAGTGCCACACCGCAGAGTACCACCACGCATGTGACACCTAACGAGCAATGCCCAGTTCCACGCCCCGTGTGTTCATAGCCAAGCATCCTCTAGCCCTCACCAGCGAAGGGTCACGGAGTCGGTGCGTAGGGCGATGCCCAGTTCCGCGCCCGGCGCTTTCGTAGCCAAGCAACCCCTAGCCCCCGCTCCCGTTGTCGCCCAGCGACAACCCAGGGGACATCACTCAGTTTATTCCGCTCCCGAGTGACCAGAGGAGCTCCACCTAGATAATACCCCATTCCGGCTTGGGGTCGTGATACACATGCACCCGTAAGTCCACTTACGCCAATACACAGGCTTTTCACACATGAACAAAAACACACGTGCATGCACCATGTAAATGCAATATCAATGCACAAAAATAATCAACCAACATATATCAATAAAACAAGCAACTCCGTCCTCCATCCATCCGACCCCCGAACTCCTCGAACTCAGTCCGAAATCAACCAACCAGCAGATAAATTATTGAATGAGCAAAATATTTTTAAATCTGAAAATAGGGTTTGAAAAATATTTACAGTGCTATACGGTAATTTTAGAAAACACTCGGCGTTGCAAACGGCGGAGAAAAAGCAACGTTACAGTGAAAATTCACTGTGGCCGTGGGTTGTGAAATACCCACTTTTGAAGGGGGACAAACCAGGACTTGGGATTGATATGGAATGGTCTAGGGATGATTGTAAAGCTATTGGAAGTGGTGGTTGGCCGTGGGTGGCAGCAGAAATGGCGGAGAGAGGCCGGATTTCCCAAAAAGGAAAGCTAGCTCGTGGGAGCTGTTCCGGTGACCGTTGAAGGCCGAAAATAGGTGGGTTAGGACGGCAAGGGACCGGTGATGAAGTGGTGAAGAAATGGTGGCCGGAGGTGGAGCGACGGCGGCGGATCGAGCCAAAAACCGTGCAGGCTTTAAGGGGCTTTTCCGGCCAAACGGTCGGCCGGATGGGCTGGGAATTGGTGGTGAGGTGCGCCGGAGGGAGAGGTGTCGACCGGTGGGGGCGGTGTGCCGCACGGCGGCCGGACGGCAGCGGGTCAAGGGCAGGAAGGAGCTCCGGCATGAGAGAGGAGGAGAGAGAGAGGGACGAGGTCGACGCGGGAGGAAGGAGAAGAAAAAAGAAAAGAAAGAAAAAAAGAGAAAAGGAAAGAAAAAGAAAGAAGAAAAAGAAAAAAAAGAAAAAGGAAAAAGGGAAAAGAGGTGTAGGAAAAGAAGATGAGGTCTAATCCTCATTCCGGGAAAACAAAACTAAACCGCTGAAACGAGATTAAAAACCGTAAACGACTAAAAGAAATAAAACACATCATCAAATAAATTAAAAACCAAATTTTAAAACGCAATAAATTAAAATAAATAAACTAATATATTAATTAAAATAAAAACAACCATTCAGTGAAAATACACGCGAAAGCGGGTCATCACATACAGTGAGCAGAAATCTGCAAGGTGGAAGAGATAGGAGGAGACGTGAACCTAGTATTCATAATGGGTATGAGTATGAAGAATATGGTGAGTCTCTTATTACCAGACGTGCTCTTAATACACAAATCAAGGTAGATGAAACAGAGCAGTAGAGAGAGAATATTTTCCATACTAGATACCACATCAACAATAAGGTATGCAGTATGATCATTGATGAAGGAAGTTGTACTAATGTTGCTAGCACTACTTTAGTTGAAAAATTGAATTTACCTACTTTGAAACACTCTAGACCATACAAGTTGCAGTGGTTGAATGATTGTGGGGAGGTTAGGATAAATAAGCAAATGCTAGTATCTTTTTCAATTGGAAAGTATCAGGATGAGGTGCTTTGTGATATTGTGCCTATGCATGTTGGCCAAATTTTATTGGGGAGGCCGTGGCAATGTGATAGGAAAGTAATCCATGATAAGTTCAGAAACATGTACAGTTTTGAAAAAGATGAAAAAACAATCAAACGTGCTCCTTTAACTCCAACACAGATCCATAAGGACCAACTCAAGTTGAAAAGTAAGGTGGATTAAAAAAGAAAGAGTGAAACTAAGATTGATCAAAAAAGAGAGAGTAAAAGTGAGGTTGAGCCAAAAAAAAAAAAAGTGTGTGAGTGAGATTGAGAATGAGGAAGAAAGAAATTGTGAAACCTCAATAAAAAAAGAGAATGAGGCCAAAACATCAAGTGAAAGATAAGAGAGTGAAAAAAAAAAAAAGATTGAAAAGAAAAATGAGAGTGAAGAAAGTGAGAGAGAAGTGAGTTTTTATGCCAGGGCGAATTTAAATACTAACAAATTTAACGAATCTTTGCCTAGTATTGTTATCTCTTTGTTGCAAGTATATGAGATCGTGTTGTTTAGTGATGTCCTTTGTGGATTGTTACTTATTAGAGGAATAAAGCATCAAATTGATTGGGTGACAACATTAGAGAATTAGCAACATTACCTTTGGCGAAAAGAATTTATCCTACATATCAAACATAAGTCCTTGATTCACTTGAAAGGACAAGGTAAGTTGGATAAAATGCATGCCAAATGGGTTCAATTCATTGAGACCTTTCCTTATGTAATTCAGTACACACATGGTAAGAAAGATTTTGTGTTTGATGCTTTAGCAAGAAGGTATGTCCTTGTAATCATTTTAGATAAAAAATTATTGAGACTCGAATATGATAAGAAATTGTATATTAATGATGATGGCTTGGCTAGTGTGTATATAGTGTGTGAGAAAGCATCGTTTGGTAAGTTCTGTAGACTAGATTGGTACTTGTTTAGAGATAATAAAATTTTTGTACCCAATAGTTCTATAAATGAGTTGCTTGTGCTTGGAGCACATGAATGTGATTTGATGGGACATTTTGGTGTAAAGAGGACGTTAGAAGTGTTGCATGCCATTGGTGGGAGTATTGTTTCCCATTCATTGAGTTTGCATATAGTTAGAATGGTCTATTTGGTGTAAAGAAGAGTTTAGGTGTATTGCATGAATACTTTTGGGAGTAATGTTTGCCATTCATTGAGGTTACATATAATTAGAGTGGTCATTTTGGTGTAAGGAAGACTTTAAATGCGTTTCAAGAACGTCTTTGAGAGTATCATTTTTCATTCATTGAATTGTTGCATAAACACTTGCGAGAGTATCATTTGTCATTATTAGAGTTCGCATATAATAAGACCATATATACTACTATTTCTTATTCATCTTTTGAAGTTGTTTTTGGCTATAATTCACTTATTCATTTTGATTTAATGCCTTTACCTATTAATGATAGAAGTAGCTTGGATGGACATTTCTAAATTCTTGATAAAATTAATGATACTTCATATCTAGTGGATCTTCCAGGTATGTATCATGTGTTTGCTATTTTCAATGTTATTGATCTTTTTCCCTTTGATCCAGGTAGAGATTCAAGGTCAAATCCTTTTGAGGAGAGGGGGAATGATGGGCCACAAGGCGGACCAAGTCTTAATGATCAATTACAAGATTAAGAGTCATGAAGATCAAGGAAGCAATGCAAGAATTTGTACAATTCAATTGGGATGAAGCTAGCAAGATCCCAACACTCATGATGGACTTGAAAGAAGGAGAACCAGTTTTGATTCACTTGATCCAAGCTATGGAAGACATGACTTGGGTCTATTGTTATTGAAGGCTGTGAACTTATTTATTTCATTAAAAAGCCTTATTTTATTTGTCATAGGAATTAATCTAGAATAATTGGCCTTGGGGGATGTCCAACCCACACGTTTTATTTCTAATGATCTAAAGTTTTTGGGAAGGTCTTGTATTTTGGTTAAGCGCTTATTTGAAAAGTTATTATTTTATTTAAACTAGGGTTTTAGAAGTACTATAGCGCGGCACTGTTCATGCTACAGTACCGCCGCACTATTCACTAGGGTTTTTAGGGATTGTTTATTTAAACCACTTGTAGCTTTATTTGAGCAGGTTAGACATTATTGAATTTTATTGGTGAGTTAAGTTTACTCTTCTTGTTCTTAATTAAACTTCTGAACTTATCAAAGTAAATCACAACTTTTGTGGCGTTTCTCCTTGTAATCTGGATTTTTGAAACGGGTTCTTTAACGGGTTTAGATTTTAATATAATCTAGGTTCTTGAAACGTGTTCTCATCGGATCTAGATTCTCCATCCATATACTTAAGTTTGGTTTTTTTGGGTTTATTTTTTCAATATTATTGTTGGGTCTCAAAGCGAGTCGATTGGGGTCCACATTAACTTGTAATAAGTTAGAATTATTTAGTGAGCAACTTTATTAGAAATAACATTTAATCTCATATTTTATACACTTAATTTTAATTGAAGTAAGACCTCAAATAAGGTTTTGGGTCAAAATTTGTTCAAAAATAGGATATTTAGCCCAAAAAACAACCCTGAAATAGGTTCTGGACCCATTTAGGCCCACGGGTAGGTGAACGGAATGATGAGGTCAATTTGCCCTTAGCATCTAGATGGGGACACCCACACACAAACAGCAGGGCCAAAGCCCGTGCCTGCCCCCCTTTATGCCAAATGCCTGGGCAAGGGGTTGAGACGAGGGCTACGTGCCTGGGAGGTGAGGTAGCACCCTTAAGCCCCATCTCACGATGTAACGGATAACAACTTGCCCCAAGATATGCATCTCTTGTAATTTTCTTCATTTCTTGCAAACCATAACTCCTAGGAATAATGGATGTTCTTTGCAAGATGTTTAATTAATATCATATGTTTACGAATATAATTTGACATATTATTAAATAGTATCGATACCAATTATCCATTTTACAGTTTACTATCTTCCTCCTATTATCTTATAATATAACATTTAATAATTTGAGACTATTTATTATGTTTCACTTGTGAGCCAATTATTTAAAACTATAGTAAGGAATGTCGAGAGGACCATGAAAAAAAATGATGATAAATAGAGATTTTCTTTATTAGGATATGTACTTTCTTTATCTCATATCTTTCTTAATAATTCTTGTGCTATGTATTATTAGGACTTAATGATTACACATTTGAGTATTGTTATGACTCTTGTTATCAATAACACATTGTTTAACTATTTCAGTATAATGTAACAAGACGGTTACAATGATTAGTTATTTAGTTGTTAATTCTTCAATAGATCAACCAGATGTTATAATGTTTGTATACTTGACAATAAGTTTATCAATAGATCCTTTTAGAGAATGAATTAATTTTTTTATTTCACATTTTGTTAAGTTCTTAATATTAACATCAAGTACCAAGATGGTAAATATGACATATTAGATCCAAGCTTTGTCAAATTGAGTAAAACATGATAGGAAATAATGTATAAACCAATGTTGATAATGAAAACTTGATAACAATCTTCCATTTCAAAAAGCTATAAGAAAATTTTACAAAATTTAAATGAATTTTACAATTTAAGACATTTAATATAATATTTATTTTTTCCTACTATATTAGAGATAAAAAGCCTATTTTAAATTTGAGCCTAAGGCCTTATTTTGTATAGGACCAACACGAGCTAAAAGAAGAGTCAAATTAAGAATCATTTTTATCCTCATTTTTTGATTTGCAACTCAACAAGATTAATTATGAAGATCTTTACTTGATATACGATTCAAAAGATAGTAAAATGTATTGCTTGAATTCTAAAACTGATACAGGTTTCTTTGATTCATTATATAAAGGTGGTGGAGACGCACTGGTCTTGAAGACTTGAGCTTTCTGAGAGATGAATTGATGGAGAATTTCCTATAGATGGTGGAAGTATCGTTTAAGCCCGGCCGTGGATATAATAGGAGAGTTTTTAACAACAACAGTATACGATGCATGTATATGACACTTTGGATGAACTTGAGTTTTTCACAGATGTTGTTGACAGGTTTGTATTTATTTATTAATGGCATTATTGACTCACTGCACAAAAATTATCTCAAGTGCAAGAAGATGTCGTGTAATAATTAGGAATAAAATTTTTAGATTGTTTTCTCGGAGAAAGTTGATTAAAATCAAACTCATGTAAAAGGTAAAAATATTCACATAAAAAAAAAAAAGTCAAAAGTGATGATATGTACGTGCAATGAGTGGAAGAGTGTAACAGAAATGAAAAAGGCACTAGTCATTAACTAGATTCATATTTTTAAATTTTTTGGTGTCAAAATGGAATGTAAAAGACTAATAAATTAAAATTAACAATCAATGAATCAACTAAACTAAACAATCTTTATTAATTTAAAAATCAAATAATAAAACTAAAATTATTTTAGTCCTAATTAAACTTTAATTAATCTAATATGCAATGCAACTAAGAAATTAATAAAATTAAATCAAGAATTTAGATTAGAAACTAATTGACAAAATATGAACTGAACATTAAAAAGCTCCAAAATTAAGATTTTAGTATTAATCCTTGTATTCAAATCACAAATTTTCGAAATCATTCCATAGCAAATGTAATCAATGTTAATTAAAAACTTAAAAGAGCAAGAAAAATAATAACATTAAACTTAAACATACTAAAAGTAAAATATCTAAAATCAAATGATTTTAAATTAAAAATCTCAAAAATACACTATAAAATTTGGAATAAAATTAAATAGAGATTATACAAAGAAAATAACAAGCCAAATGAATGGAGATCTAGGTTAAGATTGAAAGTAATAGGAGAGACGGAACTATACATAATCGGACTCCGAGGAGTTATTCAACGCGGCACGGCGTTCTTTTCCTATGTGCGTCCCTCGTTTCCCTCCGTGCGGCATGCGTCCCAGACCCAAGCGAAAAAAATGTTTTTGTTCCTCTGACGTCCCAAATGAAAAGAATGAAAAATATCCCCCAGGTTCCGTGCGTTTCCAGTTGAAAAGCCCAAAAACAACTTTGGTTTCGTGTAGCGTGCGTATACGAGAGAAAACCCAAACTGGCTTCGTGTGTTGGGTCTAACTCAAAAATGTGAGTGTTTTCTTTTTTTTTTTTATTTGGTGTTGCCGTCCAAAGCCCAAAAGCTGGAGGTCCTTCCAAACCCAAAAAAGAATTACTCCAAAAAGGCCTTAGTGCATGCTTTATATATATATATATATATATATATATTTATACATACTAGTAGTGGAGCTGACGTTTGCTCCAGTTGTGAGAAAATAATCTAATAATAAAATAATATATATGTTAAAATAAAGTAACATATACATCATAATAATATATATGCCAAAATAAAATTATTTTCATTTGATTGTATTTTCGTGTATTTTAATTAAATGATTATTTTATTTAATATAATTAGTGGCTATGTTGTTTTAATTTTAACGTGTTTTTCATTAAAAAAAAATAAGTACAAAAATGAGTAACGCTATATAAAGTCTAAGTGCAAATCATATATATTCTCTTTGAAAAAAACAGTGCACATCATTAAAAGTAGATTTCTTTATATAGATCCCAAGTTTGCCTATTTTTTTAAAAAGAATGCACGAGACCTGTATATCCTAGAATTGTACAAATCATTTCCCTATAAAAATTACAGAACATGTAACCGCCACAATATAATCTTAATGTTATACCATTCACCCTTGCACAAAGTTCGATACAATCATAAATATCGCTTCCCTTTTGACAATACCATGCTCCAAATCCAAGGTGTGCTTCATCACCACGTTCACAATATTTTTGTACTTCCACTCTCAAGTGAAAGAATTACACACGGTTACGATTGTATTTTTGATATGATTAAGTACAAATTAAAACCCTTCAAATATGGTGATGAACCTAATCCTTGAGTTCCAATAACAATGTTTTATTGTTCTGATGCAATTTTCTCTGATCTTCTCATGGAAAACAAAAATTAAAAAAAAAAAAAAAAACAGTATGGCATTCTCTCTGAAAAGCCCATTCTGTTTTTATTTCTCCAGAAAATAATTTTTTTTATAAGAAACATAATTTCTCCAAAAAATAATTATGAGACTATAAAAGTTATCTCTAAAAGATGTATTTTATAGACAGTGTAATCCCTAAAAATCACAATTCAGTTGAAAGTGCCGTTCATGAAATATGCCAACACTCCATATGACAATATGCAACGCTTAACCATCCCACTTGACGTGGCATGTCTTAATAGGACTAAACAATTTCATCCTCTTCGAGAGCTCAAACCCCCATTCCCGAGCTTGGTCCCTCTGTGTCCTCAACCTTCAAACCCATTTCCGTAAGTTTAGATCTCTGTCGCCTCAAACTATAAGCCTGAAAAATTTCAAGCCCGTAAGCTTGGATCTCCGTTGCCTCAACCTTCAAATCCATTCCCGTGAAAGCTTGGTCCTTCCATCGCCTCAAACGACAAGCCAGAAAAATTTCATCCCATGAAGCTTGGTCCCTCCATCGCGATTTTTTCACTTTTTGTGATTTATGGTCCGTATGCTAAAAATGAGATAGGTTTCTTGTGTAAAGTACAATAGATCTCCATGGTTAATTTGCAGCAATGCTGGAAAGAAGCACTGTTTTGTTTGAAACACTTGTTGGGATATTTTGACTGTACTTTGAGGAATCTTGGAGGATGACTGTAAGCGTACCCATAAAGAGTTATGGAGAATGATGGAATATGGAGGAAGAGGAAATAAAGAAATCTATCTCTCGGATTGGAGGTCAGACGGAGGAGAGTCGAAAATGGATTTTTTCTGCTGTGCGGACTAGATGCCGGTGCCGAATGGAGGTACGACGGAGGAGCCGGGGTAGATGAGGGCAGGCTACTTCTCGGAGGGTTGGGGATTTTGAAATTTTGCAGAAGAAATGGGGGGGTAGCAATGTTCTATCTTCCATAAAGAAATCTATCTCTCGGATTGCAAGGAATTATCCATTGACGTCACCCCTCCTCTCTTCCACCGCTCCCATCGACACTGCCCACCATCACGCTCCCATCAATGCTAGGTCTGTTCTTGATTGTCTAGGTTCCAGATAATTCCTTGCATCTTTTGTAATTCACATTATTAGATTTGGCATTTTATTTGGATTGGGAGAAACAAAATCACGTAGCCCATCCTTGTTTGTTCCAGGATAATGCCTTGCATTTTATTTGAGTTGAGAAAAAAAGAAAAAAAATCACAAGCAGATTTGGTATATAACAAAATCATAGAATATGTTGTTTGACCTAAAAAAAAAAAATCATAAAATAAACTATAGTTGTAGAGAAAATGCTCTTATCTTGTGTTGGATGGAGGAGAACAGAGAGAGCTCTATTTCTCTAACCCAGGTACCAAAAATAAAAAAGAAAAACTAATGTTAATTCTTTCTTATTGTGTAATATTTCTTAGTATAATGGATTCTTCCCCCCCCCCCCCCCTTTTCCTTCCTTCTTCTGGATGCTAGATTAATTACTAGATTTTTACCGTTTAATAGGAATAGAAATTTGGCTCGTTTGCAGGAAATGCAATTTGATTGTAGTTGAGAAAGATTGAACCTACATCTGTGTTGCGAACATGACACTGATTGGGATGCAAGGAGTGTCGGAATCCGGTATGCATGGAGATAGGAATCAAAACTTCAAGGCTTTTCCTTTTTGCTGAAATACCATAGTGACATGAAGATATAAAAATTGTTGCGGTGGATGGAAAGTGTGGATTTTGATCCGAGTTTCTCATGGGAAGAAGAATTTCATGTGAAATAAAAATCGAATTGCTGGGGCGACAATGGTAGATGGGGGTACTTTTTCTACTTTCGGTTTTAATCACATGCATATTTGTGAAATGTGCTAATTCACCACTTTCTTATGTGTCTGATGCTTATTGGAGGGCTGTTTTTCTCCTTTAAGCAGCACGGCTGTTTAGAAGCGTTTTTGTAAATGAAAAGTGAAAACCCCATCATACAAGTACCTGCACCCACTGAGCTTGACGGCGTTGTACAGTAGGAACAAAAGTTGGCACATTTCACAACCTACATAGCTAGTCTGATATAGTTACAATAAAACATCAAAACATCTACTTTTATATGGACACAAAAGCACAACACGAGGCTAAAAGAAAAACTACACAATACACGGATAAAAAAAATGGAATGAGAAACTTACTGCTCATTCATGTAGCAATAGGATAGACATTTATTGTTATAGATAGATATACATACATATACATACATATATATACATAGAAATAAAAAAAAATAAAAATGAAGAATAAAATATCAAAGATGTGTTATGCATGTGAAAAAAATATAATCTAATTAAATCACAAATTATAAAATTAAACATAAATTATGCTATTAACTAATTTAAATCACAACTTAGATTTATGCATCTTAACCATTTTTTCATCTAAAACTAATAATAATATCATGAAATAATTAAAATATATTAGTTCTAGATATATGAAATATGCAATAATTTAGCTCAATCACCCCCCCAACTAGCGTTTTGCTAATCCTTGAGCAAAATAGTTTAATTGAGATGAATATTTCATAAAGATCGAAATCCAAACAGAAATAATCGAACACAAGTCTAAATTCTCACAAAAGGTGATCCATGACTACTTAACCCCAAGAGCTATACCCACCAAGATTGTCTCAACAATCCTTAATATAGAATTGAGAAAAATGTTTCAGAACTCGGATGTGTGTGTAGCTACACAGTTATGTATTCCTCATTACTAGCCATGATTTGTTTTAGGATTTTTGAACATTAAGATTAGTCGTTGCTAATTCTAACTACCTCAAAATCAAAGGGATTATTAGTTTTCACGCTAATTCTGTTTAAAGGTTGAACACTCAACTCCTAAAGTTATGGTAATTATTTCTTGCCCTTTACTTAGGAAAGTTCACTAAGTTGCCTTTATATTTTTTTTCTCAATTCTTTTCGAGTCCCCTTTTCTTCATTTTCTTTTCTTTTCATTCTTTTTTTCTATTTCTTTTTTTTTTCTTTATTCTTTTTTCTTAGCATGGCTCAGTTGTCTTGCAGTTTACTTCTCTTGTGTTAAATTATTGGATAGTAAATGATGAATACTACATGTGTAAGCATGTGCAAAATGTCCTTCAAACTTTTTCCTTCGTTTTATATAAATCTTACTAAGTCTCATCTCAATAAGTATAGCATCCCGGTGTTTTAAACCATATATCAATAAAATATGATGCATTAGAAATCATGTTTTATGCTCAAGCTTGAAAATATATTTTCACAAAATGATTCCACTCAACTACTCCACCAAGATGCTCATATTTCACAAAATACTAGAAATAAAGTGTGTGTCAATCATATATGTATCAATGCACATTACATTAATGCAATTTAAAAAAAAAAGGAAAAAAAAATCTGTGCACACACGCTACCCCCCAACTAGTGAGAGACACAGTTTTCAATGAATCGAATGAAAGAAAACAAAGTGCACAAGAATAAATAAGCAACATAGACAATCAATCATGTGATATAAAATCAAGGCAAAACAACAAATAAATATAAAAGACAAAATGCATGTAAAGAAAGCCATATAAGGAAGAAAATCAATAAATTAAAATAAGAAAAACTTCCCCGAGGTCTTGCACAAACAAGATGTCTTCATTTGAATCAAAGGCAGTCATAAATGACTTTAGACGTTGTCCATTGACAGTGAATCTATTGCCATTCTTTGGATTGACAATATCTACCGTCCTATGAGGATGTACCTCCTTTATAATGTACGACCCACTCCATTGGGATTTCAGCTTTCCGGGAAAGAGATGTAGTCTAAAATTATAGATGAGTACATTTTAATCAGGGACAAAATGTTTGTCATGGATCTTCTTGTCATGCATAGCCTTCATTTGCTCCTTTGCCAAATGAGAATTGTTTTAAGCCTCCCTCATTGTTTCATCAAGCTCCGAAATCTATAACTTTCTTAAACTTTTGGCAGCATCGAGTGAAAAGTTAATTTGCTTAATAGCCCATAAAGCACGATACTGAATCTCAACAGGTAAATAACAAGTCTAACCATAAACCAATCTATAAGGTGACATCTCTAAGTTAGTTTTGAATGCAGTCCTATAAGCCCTGATGAGTACATAGAAGTGCACTCTAAATACCCTATTATTAGATTAAAATATTAAAATATGAATAGAAATCATAGAAATTAATATGTATTCTTGAATTGAGTTTCTATTTTCGTTGGGATACTCTTAAGCATTTTTTTATTTTTAATTTATGAGTTTATAAAAAAACAAGTCAAAACCCAGTCAAATTCAAAAGAGGACTTTCATGCGATTTGAGAGCAATTTGGATCAAGAAAAAAAAGAAAAAAAATCACAAAAGGAAACTGCAATAAGTCCAAATCTGAAATTTACAAGGAGACAATCTGGACATATTTTAATATTTTGAACCTAACTTTCTACTCACATATCGGATTGATGCAAGTCTTGATGAATTAGAAAGCTATCTTAAAAGGATATAAATTTGTCTATAGTAAGGATTTACAAATTCGAAATCTTGAAGCATGAACATGGCTGCCAAGATGAGTCTTAAACTTTAGGTTCCTATACTATATATGTATATCATTAGCACAAAATAGAAATGAGAGGAGGCACAAGAGGCAGATTTGAAGAGAGGAAAAAATTACTTCCATGGCGGCCGTTTGCGATATTTTTCTCTAGAGATTTTTGTTGTCCATTATATTTATGATAACTAAATTTTCAAGTAGGGTTAGGGATGAACTTGCACATTAGATGATATTTTTAATTTATTTATTTTATTTTTAATTATTAAAATTATTTTGTTTTATCATTCTCAATTCATTGTTAATATTTTTTTTTTCGAATAATCATAGAATTTATTCTGTTTATGGATTCAGTCATGCTTTTTTTATTGAATGGATTGGTTTTTTTATTATGTTTGGATTAATTATTTATCTATATTGATTTAGTTTTTTGCTGCAATATCGCTCCCTGAATATATTGTTGTCGTTGGATTTTCTTAATAAGGATAATAATTTACATATTTTAAAAGTGGTGAATGATTTTTCAAAGGGTTACGTTAGGTTTAATTTTGGTTTACAAATCTATACATTTTGATTGGGAATTTCAAGAATTGAGTTCTCGATTGAGTTATTCAATGAATTAAGAATAATTAAAATACCAGATTTGTGCAAGGGATTCCCGACGCTCTAATGTTCGTCAAATTTGAGTACTTTTCCGTTAATTATTTTTTTTCACTTTAATTTACATTTAAAATTAATCTTTGTTCTCTATTAATTATTTAATATTTTTCTTTAATTTCTTTGTTCCTTTTGCTATTCTTTTAATTTGTTGACCTGTGGAATTGACACCCCAAAGCTGTGCTACAACTACCGCGTTATTCTTTAGGCGTAATCAAGTCCAGAGAGCGTCAATCAGTTTTTCAGACAATTCTTTCCAAGTGGGATGGTCTTTTTTTTAAGAATGAGTTTGATCTCTCTATTGGCCAATTCAGCTTGGCCATTATCTTGAGGGTGATATGGAGTAGAGACTTTGTGGGTCACTTCATATTTCTGCATAAGTTTTTGAAAATGTTTGTTACAAAAATGTAAACCCCCATCACTAATGATTGCCTTGGGCATGCCGAAATGTGCAAACAATTATTTCAAGGAACGGATGACAACCTTATGATCATTTGTTCTACAAGGTATGACCTCTATCTATTTTGAAACATAATACACAATAACTAAAATGTAAGAATTCCCAAATAAATTTGGGAATGGTCCCATAAAATCAATCCTCCAACAAATAAATATTTCAAGTGTAAGAATATGGGAAATGGGTATCATGTTACATGTTGTGATTTTTCCAAGTTTCTAACAAGGCTCACATGCGTTGCAAACAGACTCTACATCTCTAAAAATAGTGGACCAGTAGAGTCCACTTTGCAAAATTTTGGCAATAGTTTTTGTAGCTTCAAAATGGCCTCCACAAACCCCAGTATGGCAAAAGTGAAAAACATAGATAAACTCATCATCAGGAATACATCGATGAAGCACTAACTGATAAGCACAATACTTAAAAAGATAAGGAGTGTCGAAGTAATAAAATCGTACCTCTACAAGGAACTTTTGCTTGTCCTGATCTATCCAATGCTCCAGCATCCGGTTAGTGATAAGGTAATTCACAACGTCCGCGACACTGCAAAAGGATGCTCATCAGGAAAATCTTCATTCAAGGGAGGAATGGATGTTGACACATCATGTAGCTGCAGTCGTGACAAGTGATCGGCTACAACATTCTTGACTCGCTTCTTATCCCGAATAGTGATGTCGAATTCTTGGAGCAAAAGAATCCAATAAATCAACCTATGTTTAACATCTTTCTTTACCAACAAATACTTAAGAGATAAATGGTCAGTAAAAATGATAACAGGCTAATAAATCATTCTTGATAGTGGTGTAATTTTTCTGGACCTCATTCAAAGTATGACTTGCATAATAAATGACTGAAGGCTTATTGTCCACTCTTTGCCAAGAACGACACCAAGAGCGAAATCACTAGCTTTGGTCATAATCTCAAACGGCAAGTCCCATCGAGTAGTTTGCATAATAGGTGCAACTGTTAAGTATTCCTTTAGGGTCTCAAAAGCATGCTGGCACTTATCAGTTCAAATAAAAGTACTATCTTTTTGCAACAAAGTACACAATAGTTTTGCAATACTACTAAAGCCTTGAATGAAACGGCGATAGAAGCCAGTGTGACCAAAAAAAGAATGAATATCCTTCACTGTCTTAGGAATAGGCAATTGAGATATTAATTTTATCTTGGCCCTTTAAACTTCTATCCTGAGTTCAGAAACTAAGTGTCCAAGTACCAAACCACTAGTGACTATGAACTGATATTTCTCCCAATTCAGCAATAAATTCTTCTTCTCACATCTTTTCAACACAGTGGTAAGATTTTTTAAATAGGTATCAAAAGATTTACCAAACACAGAAAAATCATCCATAAAATTCTCACACATGTCATCAAGCATATTAGAAAAAAATGCTCATCATACAAGGCTGAAAAGTAGCAGGTACATTACATAAACCAAATAGCATTCTTCTAAAAGAAAAAATACTAAATGGGCAATTGAAGGTGCTCTTCTTTTAATCTCCTGGTTCTATGGCAATTTGATAAAAAAAAAAAAAACCAAAAAACAATAAAAAACATTACCGAATTCAACTTTCGGTAGTCAATACACATTCTCTAGCCCGTTACCTTCCTAGTCGGGATCAATTCACCATTAGCATTTTCAATTCATCACTTGCTATCAAAGATATGATAGATGATGCCCATAGCTAATAATTTCAGCATTTCATTCTTCACACCTTCTTCATGGTAGGATTCAAACTTCGTTGTGCATCATGAACTAGTCTTGCATCTCCTTTCAGAAAAATGTTGTGGGTACAAATTGAAGGGTCAATACCTTTGAGGTCTGCAATAATCCAGCCTATCGCTCCTTGATGATGTCTTAGCACTGTTAACAATTCTACTTCCTACTTCAAAGTAAGTTGAGAAGAAATGACTATCGGAAATGTACCATTAACTGGGCCCAAAAAAATATACTTCAAGTTCTTGAGTAGCTTCAACTCTAGTATTGAAATTGTCTCAACAAGAATCTCAGACTACTTAGGAAAGCCATCCTCAGATGCACTCTCAGAATCAAATACTGATAACAACTCTAAAACATCAAAATCGTATACCATATCAATAGCTTGCACATTTGAATCGTCACATCCACTAGGCATCATGTTTACTGTTAATCATACTATCATAAATTATTTGTATGTTTTTAGCCCAACTTATTAAGATTTATAAAAATCTCACCGTGATAGTCTCAACTATCATTCCCACCTTAGAATGGCAAAATCTGTGACAGGTTATGAAGGGTCAGGTCTTAAAATTTTTAAAATCTTTTAAAAGTTTTCATTATTTCATTCACATACAAAACTCTTTTATAAAAATATTAACATGCTATATATAAATCCAAACCTAACTTTCATATTAACATATTAACACTTCATCATAGCACTATCTATCCAAGATTTTACAAAAAGCTTCACAAAGCTATCAAAGTTGCACATAAATATTAGAATTGTGACCTTTGCATGATCCAACCAGAATTTCTGAAGCCAAAAGTCCATGAAACTTTTTCCAACATATACATACATAAACTAGACTCAAAATAGAACAAAATACATGCAGATTGTGTCACAAAAATTGATTTAGAAAGGGCTGAAAATGCAAGGGCAAAAACTGCCTCAAGAGCTCTCTCAGTTCCTCTCTAGGAAAGTGATGGAAAAATGCTAAGTGTGCAATGAAAATGCATGGGGTGTTTGATATATATATATATATACACAGAGAGAGAGAGAGAGGCTGACATGACGGTCGTTGAGTGACCCTTGGATAGGAGGGTGGCAACTAAAAGGAGGGGGAGAAATGGGCTGCACAATTGCTATCTCCAACTGGAGACTGGCCAAGTGGATGGCTAGGGTTTGTGTAACCACTTTTATTCTTGTGAAGTGACTATTGAAGACTAGCAAACGAGTGGTGTGTCTGCCATATCCTTGGCCTTGGGAAAGTGGAGAAACTTCCTCAAGAAGCTTAGCTTGGTGGGGGTTTTTGGTGGGCCAAAAATGGGGCTAATTGAGTGGGTATCAATTAAGGGTATAGATAGGGTTTTATTTAGGCTTTCGATTGGATGAAATTCAAATCAAAATTTTCTTGGTCCAATGTAATCACCAAGATATAAAAGAATGGTTAAGGGTGTACGAGTGTATAGTATCTTGATTAATATGGAAACCAAGTTTAGGGTTTCGGCCAACACATGAGATTTATGATTTTGGTTGAATTCCAATGGTGTTGAGTTGCATTAGGATTGAAACCTTCTTTTAGTTGACTAAATAGTATTTCGGTTGGAAGAAATAGTATTTGGCTTAGGTGGCATGATCACATTACTTGATTTACCCTTCAATCTATCATACTTCATTCTCCATGTGACAAGTGTCCTATTACTATTCCAATGAATGGCTAGGATTGTGCCATGTGTCTAACCAAAATGTAATCATAGTGTTTGTAAGTAGATTTAGACCTTCTACATGATGATTTAATAGTCATTTAAACCAATTGCCACATAGTGCTATCCTGAGTGTTACCATCCACCCAAAAAATTGTAAAATTTATTATTGCACCATAACATCCTAAATAATCACATGAGTTTAGTGGTGCGATTCGTTTTGCAAAATTTGACTTTTAATTACCTTACTTCATAAAAAGGAACTCCCTCTTACCATTCATTTGGAAAATGAGAAATGTAACATTGCACCTTAAAATCATAAATATCCACCCAAGGCTAATGATACAATTCATTTCTCTAACTTGTTCTCCTAAGTGCCTTAAATAAATAGAAAGGCAACTCTGTCATTATAGAGGATTAGGACTCGACTATGCTGACGTTCTCTAAGGTCTAAAGAATTTATTTTGGATGCTTACAATTATTATTATTTTTAGGAAACATTTTTGCATTTGTCTCGTCATTTATCTACACATCAATACATTGAAATTATCCCCAAGATCAAGAATATATTATAAATCATAAAGGCTTAGATTTTCATGAATTATTACAATATAGTTTGTGTATCTAAAATAAGCTATTTGAGAAACCAACAAATTTATGCAAATACTCGAAATAAACTGGGCTTTGAATTGCTATGTTATGGAGAACTTAATTGAATGCTGATTTTCATAATTACTCTCATAACCATATCTCAATAATCTTTACAGAACTATGGTCAAACCAAATGTGGTTGTTAACTGGTTTCTACTGCAATCTAGCTGTAGCAAAGAGAGTTGAAAGCTGGAATTTAATAAGAATTCTCAAACCTCCAGTGTCAATGCCATGGCTTTGTATGTGTGACTTCAATGAAATTCTGAATCAAGAGGAGAAAGTAGCAACTGCAGCAAGACCTTATTCTCATATTGAATTATTTCAAGAAGCCTTGGAACACTATGCACTGAGTGACTTGGGTTTTAGAGGCTCAAGATTTACCTAGTGTAATAATAGAGAAGAGAGGGAATTTACTAAAGAAAGATTTAATAGGGCTATTGGGAATAGTGAATGGAGTCTGTTATGGAAGAATTTGAATGTTCATGTTTTGCCTATTCTGAACTCTGATCAAAATCCTCTATTCATTTATTGCTTCAATGATGAGAAGGCTGCTAATAGACAAAGAGAATATTTAGATATGAAGCAAATTGGTCAAGACAAGAGGACTCACCCAAGAAAGCCAAAATCAAGTCAATGGAAAAACCTAGACCCGTTGAGGAACTTGTTTTAAGAACCTAGATTATAGAGAATCTAGACCCATTGAAGAACCTCTCTCAAGAACCCAGATTATAAGAAGAAATGCCACAAAAATTGTGATTTGCTTTTGATAAGTTCAAAAGTTTATTTAAGAACAAGAGGAGATAAACTCAACTCACAATAAAAATAATTCATCAAATTTTATAAAACTTTGTAAAATGTGGCTACAAGAGGTTTAAATATGCCTTCTCAAAATAAATCCATAGAAAAACAAAAATAAAAGTCTTCCAAAAATACCCAAGCCAAACTAGCATACCCAAATACCCTAAGTGGCCGACGCCACTTGTTGCCCTATTTATTAAATTAACTTTCCAAAAATAAACCTTGGCTGAAAAGACAAGGCATCCAAAAACCTTAGCTGAAACTAAAGTTCTTCCCAAAACACCTTTGAATAGGTGCCCCCTTTAAGTCCATCTCATAATAAACCCAATTATTTTAAACTAATAAAATAAGTCCTTTAAATGAATCAAACAAGTTGAAAGACTTTAATAACAATAGGTCCAAACAATAACTATAAGTCATATCTTCCAAAGCTTGTATGAAGTGGATCAAAACTGGTTCTTTTTCCTTCAAGCTCATTTCGAGTATTAGAGTCTTGCTAGTTTCATCCCAAGTAGATTGCACCAATCCTTGCATAGCTTCCTTAATCTTCTTAGCTCTGGATCTTGTAATTGGCCAATCCAAAACTTGCAAAGGATCTTTAAGACTAGGACCATGTTGGTGCGCATCATTTCCTCTCTCCTCAAAAGGATTCTACCTTGAATCTTCACCTATATCAGAAGGAGAAAGATTAGAAACACTGAAAGTAGCAAACACATTATACTCACCTAGAAGATATGAATAGACACTTGACTAAGGATTTTTCTACTTAGGAAATCACAGCAGCTATAATGGAGATGAATTCTTTGGGAACACAAAGGCCAGATGGATTTCGAGCAACATTCTACTAGGACCATTGGAAGGTTATTGGCAGTGATGTGTTCATGACAGTCAAGACTATTTTGAACTCAAATTTTGGTAGGGCTGAGATTAATGAAACTTTTATAACTCTAATCCCAAAGAAGGCTAAGCTTAAGCTTGTTTCAGAATAGAGAGCAATAAGCCTCTGCAATATTTTGTATAAAATTGTTGCAAATGTTTTGGCCAATAGACTGAAGCACATTCTTCCAGACTTGATATCCCCAACTCAGAGTGCTTTCATCCCAAGTAGACTTATTTTAGACAATGTTCTTGTTGCCTATGAAACTTTAAATTCTATGCAAACTCAAATGATTGGGAGAAAAGAAGGATTTATGGCTTTTAAGTTGGATATGAGCAAAGTCAATGATAGAGTAGAGCGGTCCTTTTCACAAGTTGTCATGGAAAAGTTGGGTTTCTCTAGGAGGTGGATTGAAATTATTATGCTCTGTATTAGCACTGTGACTTATTCTATTTTAATAAATCGGGTTCCTTAGAATAGTTTCAAATCCTCAAGAGAAATTAGAGAAGGGGATCCTTTATCGGCTTATCTTTTTATTCTATGTTCTGAAGTACTTAGTTCCGTTTTGAATAATGTTGAGGAAAAAAAAAGAATCATTTCAGGAATTCCAGTTGCAATGGGTTCTTTTCACATTAACTACCTATTTTTTTACAGATGATAGTCTACTCTTTTGCAAGTCTAACCCTCTTGAATGGAACAAACTTGTTTATCTTTTTCAATCCTACGAATATGCTTCAGGTCAAAGGCTAAACATGGAGAAAACTTCAATATTTTTTAGTAAGAACACTAGACTAGAAGTGAAGGACCTAATTTAAGCAGCAACAGGAGTTAGAGCTTCTCAATCATATGAAAAGTATCTGGGTTTACCCTCTTAGATGGATAGAAACAGATCCAAAGCTTTCAATTCAGTTCTAGCCAAAAACAGAAGCAAGGTAGGCAACTGGAAAGTGAAGTTTCTGTGTCATGCAGGGAAGAAAATTCTCATCAAATCAATTATTCAAGCCATTCCAATCTACATCATAGTGCTTTTTAAATTTCCTAAAGTGTTGCTAAGAGAAATCAATGGAGTTATGCAAAAAATCTAGTGGGGGCAAGCAAATGACAGATCTAAAATTCACGGGGTTAAGTTGGCAACAATTAGGAAAAGGAAAGCAAATTGGTGGTTTGGGATTTCAACCTAGCATTATTGGCAAAGTAAGGATGGAGACTACTACACAAACCCAGTTCATTGGCTTCAAAAGTTCAAAAGGCTAAGTACTTTCCACAAACTATTTTCTAAAAGCTAAGATTACTAACAATGCTTCTTTTATTTGGAAGAGTATTATGGCTACGAAAAATTTGTTGTCTGAAGGCTTCTTATGGAGGATTGGGAATGGTGAGTCTATAAAAATCTGGAATGATAAATGGGTACCTATCCCAACTTCTTTTAAGATTCAATCACTGTGAGGGGTTTAAAGTAAAATGCAAGGGTTAAGGACCTTATTGACCCTAACACTAAACAATGGCTTTATTGAATGAGGTCTTTTCAAATATTGATATTGACAGTATCATAAGAATTCCCATTAGCATATGTGATAGTTTTGACAGATTAGCTTGGAGATATACTTCAGATGTTAAGTTCTTCATAAAGAGTGCCTACCATCTTCAATGTGAATTGATGTCAAGATTCAAGGGACAAGCCTCAAGTACCATAAGGAGCTTAGAAATTTGGCCCAAGATATGGAAATTACTGGTAACAAATGCAGTTAAAAATTTCTTATGGAGAGCTACTCTGGAATCCATTCCCACTAAACTAAATCTCTTTAAAAAGAAGGTAGTGGAATCATCACTCTGCCCTATTGGCTTATCTGAACCTGAGTCAATATTACATGTTCTCTAGAGTTGTAGAGGGGCTCAAGATGTTTGGCGGTCTACCTCGAGGAGATTGCAGAAATGCAGTATGGAGGTGCCATCATTTCATGATCTGTTTTTCCATTTTTTCAATGCTATGCCACCAGAAGTATTAGTTGAAATAGCAGGGACAACACACTAGATTTGGAAAAGAAGAAACATGGTGGTCTTCGAAGATAAATTTATAGCTCTTGAGAAGTTGGTACTTCAGGTTTATCTTATGATAGAAGATTATAGTTGTGCAGTGTTAGAGAACAAAACTCAAGTAGAGGCTAGCCAAGCAAATGTGCAATACTAGGAACTCCCACCTCTTGTAATGTTCAAAATAAATTGGGACGCTGACATTGATAAGCATCAGTGTAGAGCTGTAGGAGTGGTTGTAAGAGATTGTAATGGCAGAGTTATAGCTTCATGTAGATGATCAAGAGATTTGTTTCCTGATGCATAGCTAGGGGTGTCTTTTGCAGTACTAAAAGCAGCCTTGTTGTGTCCTGAATTGGGGCTATAAAAGGTGATTTTTGAAGGGGATGTTCTCTCTATAGTAAAGGCTATCAATAGTGGTGATGAGACATGCATGGAACACACATGACTTGATAAAAAGGGATGTCAAAATTCTTTTAAAAAGATTCAAGGAGTGGTCTATTAGGCATGTATCTAGAGACATAAACAAAGTAGCACATGGTTAAGGATGCATTATTTCACTTTGAGGAGTGCATTATGTTGGAGGATATTCCTTCATGCATTTGTCATTTAGTTTGATGCTTATTAATGAGATCAGATTTTTCTTATTAAAAAAAAAAAAAAAAGACTTTTAAGGGCCCTCACCAATGGAGGTGGCACAGACCGAATTGGGCTTTAATTAATTATCTACTTTGTGGATGGGCTTCTTCAAGAGAAAGGAAGTGTTCGGTTGAGCTCTGTGAAGAAGGAAAGACCAAATGGGTATTCGAGTAAAAACTAGAAATGGCTTTCTTTTGTTTCTTGCCAATCTAGTTCTGAACACGATGGTGCTCAACTGCTCTATCTTCCCAAAAAGAGAAAGGCACTGTGCATCGATGGAGGAGGAGATGGTAAACCCAGCAGGCACTATTACTGGGGGATCTAAGACCACAGAATCTCAGAGTGCTTTCAATGTATTGGTTGTGGTTGTTGAATAGCACCGTTGCAGCTAATGAAAATTATAAGATGGAATGTCTGTGGGCTTAGGAACCCACGGAGCATTCGAGCCCTCTATGATCTGGTGATAAGGGAAGTTCTTGATATCCTTTTTCTACAGGATACACATCTTATGGCTCATGAATTTGAGGTATGTAAGTTCAAACTAGGTTTTGTGAATTGTTTAGTGGTTGATTGTCGGGGAAGGAAGGGGGGTCTTGCTTTGTTGTGGGGAAGGGATATTTCTTTATTGGTTCTCAGTTATTCACATTGTCATATAGATGCTTTGATTGATAACGATCCTATCAAAGTTTCTTGGTTTTTCACAGGTATTTATGGCTTTCATGAAGTGTGCCAATGGTTTAGAACTTGGGCTCTGTTATGACAATTGAGTAGATATAATGGTGAAGCCTGGTTTGTAATTAGTGATTTTAATGAACTATTGCATCATAATGAAAAATGGGGAGGGAGGCATAGGCTGCATTGGCAAATATTTGCTTTTAGGGATGTGGTTAATGACTATTGTTTAAGGGATTTGGGGTTTAAGGGCAATAGATTTACATGGTCTAATCGAAGGGGAGGGTCTCTTTGCACCAGTGAGAGATTAGATAGAGGTTTGGCAAATCAACCATGGTGGGGTAAATTTCCAAATGCCTCTGTTATACATGGTTTGGAGGCCTATTCAGATCATGTTCCTATATGGGTTAATACGGAAGGGGAAGGGGGCCATACTCGTTTTAGAAGACAATTTTAAGTTCAAAGAAATGTGGGTAGGAGAGCAGGCTTGTGAGGATATTATTAAGGCTTCCTGGAGGAGAGGTGAAGGGGGAAATAGCATGGTTGAGGTCATGAATAAGATCAAGGAATGTGGAAGTCAACTAGATAATTGGAATAAGCATTGCTTTGGTAATGTTTAAAAGCATTTACGTCTGGCCCGCCAACATATGGAGATGCTGAATGTTTCTGACCTAGTAGGAAAGCTTACCACAGATCGTATTAGGGCTAGAGAGGAAGTTCAAAAATGGTTGGAAAGAGATGAGATGATGTGGAGGAAAAGATCCAAAGTATTGTGGCTAATGGATGGTGATAAAAATTCAAAGTATTTTCATACGAAGGCATCTCAGAGGAGGAGAAAAAATAAATTGGAAAGATTAAAAGATGGAGAAGGGGTTTGGCAAACTTGTGCATAGAGGGATAAGGTCCTTTTAGATTATTTTGAGAGTCTGTTTGCGAGCTCAAATCCTAGGGCTTCTATTGAATTCCTTGAGGGTCTTGCTGGTATAATAACACCAACTATGAATGAGGAACGAAGTCAGAGGTTTACTAAAGCTAAAGTGCTTTCTGCTTTATCTAAAATGAACCCATCCATGGCTCCGGGCCCTGATGGAATGTCCCCACCATTTTTTCAGAAATATTGACATGTGGTGGGACCTTAGTACAGGGAGTTGTGCTCTAGGCCTTGAATTCAGGTGCTTTTCCTTCATCTCTTAATTATACCTACATCACTCTTATTTCCTAAGAAAAATTGTCCCGCTGTTGTTGTTGACTATAGGCCCATTAGTTTGTGTAATATGGCCTATAAGCTTATTTCTAAAGTTACTGTGAACCGTTTGAAAGCTATTTTACCTAGCATAATTGGGGATAGTCAAAGTGCCTTTGTTCCTGGTCGTTTAATTACGGATAATGTGTTAATTGCTTATGAATTGGTGCATTTTTTAAAGCATAAGAAGAGAGGGAAACAAGGGTATATGTCTTTAAAATTGGATATGAGTAAGGCCTACGATAGAGTTGAATGAAGTTTTCTTCAAAAGGTGATGAAGGTGATGGGGTTCCAGCCTAGTTTTATTTCCTTGGTGATGTTCTATGTTAAAATAGTCTCTTTTTTAGTGTTGGTTAATGGAGACCAAAAGGGCCAAGCTCTCCCACTTGGGGGTTGAGACAAGGGGACCCTTTGCCCCCTTATCTCTTTCTCTTTTGTACTGAAAGACTTATCTCTTTGTTGAATGCAGCTGGAATAAGAAAGAAAATTTTTGGACTCAAAATTTGTAGGAATGCCCCTAACATTAATCATTTGCTATTCGTAGATGATAGTGTTTTTTTTTTTTTCGCCAACCTGATGTGGTGGAGAATAGGAGGGTGCAACTGTGTTAGATGTTTATGAAAGTGTTTCAGAGCAAAAATAATAAGGAAAAAACTTCAATGGTCTTTTGCAGTAATGTGGGGCTGGAATTACAATAAGAAATTTGATTATTATGGGGTAATGGTGAAATCCAACAGTATGAGAAGTATCTTGGGTTACCCCCTATCGTGGGTAGATCAAAATCAAGGGCATTTCAATCTATCAAGCAAAGAGTTTGGCAAAAATTACAAAGTTAGAAAGAAAAGTTGTTGTCTCAAAAGGGTAAGGAGATTTTGTTAAAGGTTGTTGTACTATCGATTCTGACTTATTCAATGAGTTTTTTTCTTTTGCCTACTAGTTTTTGCTTAGAGTTAGAGGGTCTAATGCCTAATTTTTGGTGGGGGACGAAAAAGGGAGGAATGAAGGATTCATTGGATTAGTTGGCCAAACATGTGAGAAGGAAGGCTAGAGGAGGAATGGGTTTCAAGAATCTGAGATGTTTCAACCTTGCTCTTCTTGCAAAGCAAGGGTGGAGGTTAATGCAAAATGAGGAATCTATTCTTTACAAACTTCTCAAAGCTAGATATTTTTCTAAGTCCAATTTTATGGATTCTAGCTTGGGGCATTGTCCTTCATATACGTGGAGGGGTATTTGGGAGGCTAAGAGATGGTTGAGGGAGGGATGTATATGGAGGATTGGTGATGGGAAGACTATGAAATTATGGCATGATCAATGGGTTCCAGGTCATAGGCCGCTGGGTTTTGAACTTGAGTCAAAGGTGCATAACAGGGATGATGTAGTGGCCTCTGTTATTCATGAGGATAATAGGGGGTGGGATCTTCACAAGCTTAGAACTCTCTTCTATCCAATGTTAGTGGCCGATATTATGAAGGTCATGGTTTTTCCAAAAGGTACAGCTGACAAATTGATTTGGAGCCAAGAAAGAAGTGGGCAATTTTCAGTGAAAAGTTGTTACAAGATTATTATGTCCTAAAGCCGAATCCTCTTCAATGGGGAGACAACAGAGACTATGGAAAGCCTTGTGGAGGTTGCCGGTTCCTAATAAAATAAAAGTGTTTGCATGGAGGGCATGCTAAGACAGTCTACCCTTAAAGGATAAATTGGTGCAAAAATAGGTGATCACAATAGCTAAATGCAGATTTTGTGTGCATCTTGTTGAGGATCTATTGCATGCATTATTTGGTTATGGCCAGCTTTGAGATTCATGGGTTCAGTATTTCCGTTCTTTGGCTAATTTTACACCTACTAGTTTTTCTAAGTTGGCGATGATTGTTGTTGATGGCAAGGATCTTAATCACTTGGCTTTGTTTTTTTGTCTTGCAAGGAGTTTCTGGTATAGGCAAAATAAGTTGGAGTTTGATAATATTTGTTTAAGTCCCTGACATGTAATCACCCATTCCTTGGGGCTTATGCATAGTTATAAATTTGTTTTTGTTAAATCCCAGTCTTAGACTGTACATCACTTCAGTTGGAAGCCTCCTCCTCTTGGGTTACCTAAGCTTTACACTAATGGAGCTATGTTTTCAAATCTTCATAAGGCAGGGATAGGTGTTATTCTTCGTGACTCAGTTGGGAAAGTCCTAATGGATGCTTCTAAGCTTGAATTAGAGGTGGCTGAACCAAAAGGAGTTGAGTTGATTGCTGTTTTCAGAGGGATGCAATTGTGCTCCACTATGGAAATTTCGCATATTGAAATTGAGAGCAATTGTTTGCTGTTAGTCCAAGCTATGCAACAAAATAATATGCTGAACTCCATGCTTGGTAATCTATTTACTGAAGTGCAAAGATTGTGAAGTTGTTTTACAAGTTGTTCTTTTACTCATGTGTATAGAGTCTAGAGGGAAATATGGCAGCTAGCACACCAGCTTGCTAGAAATGCTTGGAGAGTAGAGAATATTGAACTGTGGTGGGATTGTATTCCAGACTTAATTTCTCAAACCTTATGGTTTTACAAATGTCTGTAATTGTTTATCTCGAATGAAGATGTTTGTTTCTAAAAAAAAAGAAAAACAAAAACTATCTACTTATAGTAGTTGATGATGGGGTAGGAATATGGAAGTTTTATGACTTTTAAAGTTTCAATATTGGGATTTTTATTTTGGTGGATCTTCGGTTGATGATATATCATCTAAATAAAAGGTTAAAGAATTCACGATTAAGAAGTTTTCATTTTCAATAATTGTGAGTTTTTGGATGTCACTTGATTATTATGATAGATGCTAAGGTACTGTTTTTGTCATTCTGTTAAAATTTAAGAGTAAAATAGTCAATAAAGTTTTATTCATGTACCCTTAAGACACCTCTAAAGTATGTGATTAAAATGAGTATCATATATAAGACAATAACCAATAAAACTGTATAATTAGAACTGATGTATCAAATAAATGATTCAGTCCAGTTGACCCAAAAATGGTTTGAATATTAATGTTAATCAAGTTAATCAGGTTAATTTGCTTTCATTTGATTCAGATCTAAGTAAACTAGATAAAAACCTATTATTTCACATCCTATTAGTACCAGGTTTATAGATCTTGTCAGATATTGTATTAATAAGGGGAAAAGGATGACAAGTACTTTTAAAATAGAATGTGTTGGGGTAAAATGAGTGTACGTGTTTTTTTTTATCTTTTAAATACTGATCTCATTAATCATGAAATAAAGGGATACAACTCTCTATGGTCCAAAGTGACATAGGTCCACTTGGCTACATCATCTCCTTGTGTACAATATGGAAAACACAGCTCGGGCATCTCTCAAGCTCAGAGACATCTTCTACCATCTCTGTAGCCACTTTTGCAAGTTGGTGTGCTGCCATATTTGCCTCTCTATGGACATGGGAGGCTGTCCAGTTGACACTTGAATTCAATACCCTTTTCGCATCTTCAATCAGGCAACCCCCTAAGCTCCAGTCCATTGCTTTGCTCTGCAAACCATCCACCACCCATTTTGCATCACCCTCCAAACAGACTTGTTGCAACCCCAGATCTCTGCTAAACTCAGCTGCAACCAACAGACCATAAGCCTCAGCATCGAAAGGAGTCCCTCTTAAAGGTCTTTGAGCTCTTACAGTGCCAACTACCTGTCCTTGGAAGTCCCTGACTCTCACACCTATCCCAACTCTTCCCTCCTTTGCTCTAACAGCTGCATCCCAATTGAGCTTGTAGGAGTTCTGCATTGGTTTGGCCCACCTAAGTCCTGCTGATCCAGCCTGTTTCTTTGTTCCTTGGTCTATTACAAGGGATTCCCTAAAAATGGATACTTCTTCTATGGCCTGTTGATACAGCTTAGTGGGATGGGTGAATCCTTTCCCATGATACATCTTGTTTCTTCTAGACCAAATCCTTTTCAGTACCACTGCACTATCTTCTAGTTCAGTAGCATCCAAGTTCTCTACTAGCAAGGACCAGATATCAAAAAAGAGGTCACTATGGCAGGACATCTTCTGGACCTTTTTACAACTTTGTTTCCACACATCCTGAGCCGCAACACAGCTCCACAAGGCATGACTTGAGGTTTCAATGGCTTGGGAACAAATAAGGCAATTGTTGTCCTCTACAACCTTCCTTCTCTTCACATTTGCTAGTGTTGGTAGGGCCTCACTACATGCTCTCCACATGAATTGTTTGACACTTGGAGAGGTCTTTAGCTTCCATATACTCTTCCATACATGCTTGACCTGTGTTTTTTTAGAGGACTCCCCCTGAAAATCAGCCTCCATTTGCCTGTGAACATGGTACCCACTTTTCACTGAATACTCGCCATTGGTGGTGAAGTGCCAGACCATCCTATCTTCCCTACCCCCAGCACTAATGGGAATTGCTTTTACAGCTTCATACTCTTGTGCAGTTAACAGCTCCTGAATGAAAGGATACTTCCAGGTTTTTAGATCACTGTCTATAAGATCACTTACCTTTTCACATTCACAGCCCACTGGACGAGTAGAGACTACTCTTTTTGATGGAAAATAGGTTATCCACCAGTCCTTCCAAATGTTAATATTGTGCCCACTGCCCACTCTCCACACTAGTCCCTCTCTTAGAATTTTCAGACCTGCACACACTCCTCTCCACGCAAAGGAAGGCCTTGCCCCCAGTGTTGCATCTAGGAAACCAGTTTTTGGAAAGTATTTTTGTTTTAAGACCATAGCAGCTAAAGAGGATGGATTCTGTAAAATCCTCCATCCTTGTTTAGCAAGTAGAGCCAGGTTGAAGCTTCTGAAATCTCTAAACCCAAGACCACCCGCCTCTTTGCTGTAGCTGAGTTGATTCCACCTTACCCACTGAATCTTTGAGGTATCCTCATTGTATCCCCACCAGAATTTTCTTATAAGTTGGTTCAGCCTGTTTGTTATCGAGGTTGGTAGTAGGAAAATCCCCATTGCATAAGAGGGAATGGCTTGTAACACTGATTTTAAGAGGACTTCTTTCCCTGCACTTGACAGAAACTTGTTTTTCCAGTTAACCATTCTAGCCCAAGTTCTGTCAATGAGTGTGTGAAAGGTTGCCACTTTTTGCCTCCCCACTACAGCTGGAAGTCCCAAATACTTCTCGAAGTTGCTTGTTGCTTTAACCAATATCTGAGTCCTACATGCTGTCTGTGTGTTCTTGCTGAAGAGGATTGAAGACTTATATTTGTTCAGGACTTGACCTGATGCCTTTCCATAGACTTCAAGGACTTTGAGGACACATGCTAGTTCTTTGGATGTTGCTTGACAGAAGAGAATGCTATCATCTGCAAAAAACAAATGATTAATTGTGATGGGGCCTCTTCCAACAGGTGCAGGAGTGATCTGTCCAGCTTGTTCAGCTCTTTTCAACATTGAGGAGAGTGCTTCTGCACACATGATGAAAATGTAAGGAGACACTAGATCTCCTTGTCTAAGTCCCCTCAATGGCTTGAATTTCCTTTGTGGCTCTCCATTAACTAAAATGGAATAGGATACTAAATTAAGGCAGGACTGAATGAGCCTAATCCATCTCAGTGGGAATTCCATCTTGACCATTACAGCTTCAACAAAACTCCACTCTATCCTGTCATATGTCTTACTCATGTCAATTTTTAGTGCCATACATCCTCTTTTTCCTTTCATTCTCGAGTTCATAGAGTGTAAAACTTCATAAGCTACTAATATATTGTCTGAGATGAGCCTACCCGGGACAAAGACACTTTGGTTGAGTGAGATAAGGTTGTGGAGAATACCTTTCATTCTATTAGCAAGGGTTTTAGACACAATTTTATACAGCACATTACAAAGACTAATTGGTCTAAACTCAGCTACTCTCTTGGGGTTTTTCACTCTAGGAATAAGGGATATGTAAGTGTCATTAACATCTTGGAGGGACCTACTACAATTTAGGACTTCGAGTGCATAAGAGTATACTTCCTCCCCCACCACTTCCCAATGTTTTTGATAGAAATCAGCTGGGAAACCATCAGGTCCAGGTGACCCTAATGGATTCATTTGAAACATAGCACCTCTTACTTCCTCTCGGGTGAATGGCTTAGAGAGCCAGGACTTCATATCTCCTGTCAATTTTGACTCCAAGACATGTAAGCATTCATCAAAACCAATGGGACAAGAGGTGGAAAATAATGAAGAGAAATAACCTGTGAACACTTCACCTATTCCTGCCTGGTCAGCAATTACTCTCCCTTGTTGGTCCTCAATGCTTCTAACTGTGTTGGTTCTTCTTCTCTAAGAGGCCTGCTGATGGAAGAAGTGTGTATTCCTGTCCTCTTAGCCAGTGTTGTTTTGCCCTCTGACGCCACTTCACATCTTCTGCAGCCAGGGATGATTCTACTCTCTTCTGGAGCTGTTGCATTTCTGTTATATGGGAGCCAGTACCACTGTTCTGAAGGTGGCTTATTCTTTGTAGTGTCTCTGCTTCGTGCTTATGGTTGTCCTGCTTTGTTTTTTTTTTCTCCATTGCTGTAGGGCCTTTTGGCATGTTTCCAATCTGTGTCTCATTGTGCAGCCTGAGAGACCAGCTGGTCTGGTACTCTTCCATCCATTTGCCACTATATTATGATAGTCTTCATGTAGATCCCACGCAGCTTCATACCTAAATCCTGGACTCCACCTTTTCCTACAATGGTTTGGGGACTGTTTGTTTATGTAGAGGGGGGAGTGGTCTAATTTTATTGCTGCTAGTGCAGTACATGTTGCACCTCTGAAGAGTTCTTGCCACTCCTTGTTAGCCATAGCCCTGTCTATTCTTTCCTTGGTAAAATCCTCACCCCTTCTGTTGTTGGACCATGTAAAGTATTGTCCCAAGTGATGCACATCATATAGCCCACATATCTCAACAGCTTGTCTAAATGCTTCAATTTGGTTGTATGGTCTACTGGATGCCCCTTGCTTTTCTTTTTGATGCAACACTTCGTTGAAATCTCCTGCACATAGCCAAGCCACTGATGATTGAGGCTTTAACATCTCAAGTAGCTGCCAACTACTCTTCCTTTTGGCTGTCTCGGGATGGCCATAAAACCCAGTGAAATGCCACCTTCTGTCATTGATCTCTTCCTTAACCATTGCACTAACATGCCACCTAGTATAGCTAACCACTTGGACCTCCCATTCTTCCTTCCACAGCAAAGCAATGCCTCCACTCATTCCAACACTTTCAACATCAAAACACCCATCCATCTTCAGAGATCTCCTGACTACCTCCATCCTTTGTTTACTACACTTAGTTTCCAAAAGGAAAACTAAGAGTGGGCCCTTTTCCTTAACAAGTTTGCTAAGGATCCTAACTGACCGAGGGTTCCCAAGCCCTCGGTAGTTCCATACTAAGAGGCTCATTATATCTGGCAGGGCTGGAAACCAGCCTTTACCATTGGGTTGTTGTTCTCCATGGAAACATTCTTCCTCTTTTGGCATCTTGGATTAACATTGCTCACTATAGTTTTTCTTTTTAGACTATTTCTGGTTCTGCACTTGAGTGGAAGATTTGTTGCATCTTCCAAGGCCACGGCCCCCCTCCTCCATCTTGTTTTAGACCCCCTCTAGCAAGCCTTTTCCATTTCTTTCCTTGTGTAATCTCAGACCCTCTAACTGACTCCTTGTTTGTTCGTTTGTCATTCAAGATACCTTCTACTGTTTCTCCATTGGTAATTAGTTCCTTGTTATTTTCATATAAATTGTTTTCTACTACAGTCTGACCACCATTAGGCTCTTCAGTTGAGATAAGGTCCAGCTCCATGCTAGATAGAAATGGAGAATTTTGCATCTCAAATTCAGTTTTCATAGATGTTACCTTGTGTATGTGTTCTGGTTCCTGATCCCTGCAGGTTTGACTGTCCAGCTATCTCGTGATGTGAGGTTCATCCGTATGTCCAGTTACTTTCCCATTGGTCAGTTTCACGCCCATATCTTCCTGCTTTCTACTAACCCCGTAGACTTTTTCTTGACTTTCCTGTTTAGTCAAATCTTGTTTTGGCGCCAAAATGTCCTATTTGATAGCATGGCTTTCTGGCCTGGATTGCTCCTCTACATCGTGCTCATAGCCTCCCTGCTGCTGTCGATGCTGGTTACCGCCCTTAGTGCCGCCGTACCTGCGCCCATTGGAGGAGCTATTGTGCATTGGTTGAGCTCTAAGCCATGTACCAAACTGCTGGTGTTCTGGTTCAACACCTTGTTGTTCATAGCGCTGCCTTATGCAGTTCTTCCCCTTATGAAATAACGTACCACACTGGAAACAAAAGCTCTGCAACCTCTCATACTTAAAGGAGATCCAGACTTTTTGGTCGTTAAAAACCATCCATTTTCCCCTTAAAAGAGGTCTATGGAGGTTTACTGCAACTCTAACCCGTAGACATCTTCCCCATGCATGACCATCCGCCTTGACCTCTACTCTGACGACATGCCCGATGGAGGCCCCTAGCTCTTCTCCCACTTCTTCTGTCATTGTGTCTAAAGGCAAGTTATGGAGTTGGACCCAAAAGGGTTCATACTTAAACTTCAGACCATTTATGGACTCCGTGCCATCCAACTCTTGTAACGTTAGCAAGCTTCTATCATAAAACCATGGTCTACCGCTCAACACTTTGTCTTTATCTTCTCTGTTCTGAAACTCGATCATAATGCTCTGGTCTCCGAGATCCTTAAAGCTAACCCATCCCTCAAGCCTCCACACTTGGGACATCATTTCTCTGAATCCCTTGCTATTAACATTCTTCTCGGTTAGAGCTTTACCCACAATGCAGTGTTTTCCTTTTCTGCTAAAATTCTTGAGATTCTCTTCTTTCACGTGGAAGCATTCATTTTCATCCGTAGACAATTGTATCCTCTCCCACCGTCTCCCTAGTTCGTCTACTTCCATTCGTTCCCTCAAATACGTTGGACACTAACAGCCGGCCACAATAACTGAAACTCACAGGATGTAAGACTCGAAGCTTTTGGAGACCAAAAGCACTAAAGTTTTACTCTGTCTCACAAGAGAAGAGAAAACACTCAATTTCACCCTCGATCGTGATGTAATTAATTACTTTTTCAAGTGTATGTGTTAAGCCCATCGAAGGTCTGTCAAAGATTAAAGCATATTACGCTAAGATGGAATGGAGGAAGAGATGATCTAATAAAGATGAACAGTATTGTATATATATATATATTTTCCAATATCCTCGCCCTTTATGTCATCCTCAAAGTGGCTTGGAGCTGTAAGATAACTTAATTCAAGCCTTTGATTGCAATATACCAATTACCAACTCAATCGAGTTGCTTTAAATTAAGGTTCCATGCACCAGTTTATGAAACATCATTCTCATGACTTAATTTTCTCCCGTTAACTTATCAACTCTTCTGGGGTATAATTCCCCTAGCTAGTCAATACATATTGTTCCTCGTCGGTCCATTTTGAGACGAACAATAAAAAAAGATGCATGCGTGTAGCATTTAATAATTAATTATCTTTAAGCATTTAATTGGGAGACCAGGGATGTAAAACTTCATGTAATTAGCTTGTGACAAGCTAGGATTTTATAAACATTTAAACAAAGAAATATAGCATACAATATATCTATAATATTTCCAAGAAATTCAAGATTTGACTCGTACATCATTTATTTTCGCAGGGAGCGATTTACTAGTGAGATGAAGACGAGTTACCTTCGAGTACACATGATCTAGTTTGATCCAAACATAAGAAATTATAAAGAGGAAAAAGTAGAGATCTAGATATATGTTTGTATGTAATTTAGTAACACTAGCAATCATTCATCAATTCTTTGTTATAGGAATGGGATGAATAAACAAAGCTTGCACGTTGTCCTTAGTCTTGCGGTCTTCAATGCCAAAACCATCTCCATACTGGTACAAGAGTTGGGATACCCTTGCCATGTTAACTACGATAGTAATAAATGTTTCAGAGAATGGAGAAGTTGCAAAGCGTTGTCCATTAATTGTCTTCCATGTTGCGCTAATCAAGGACCTCATGTAATGACGAGCATCTTCCTCAGTAGCACCAGTATCTTTCATATAGCATTGGATTGATTTAGGATTATCCCCCCTCTTTAACTCATCCTAGGTCAGAAAACACATGTAAAAACATGTTATCCTATGTTCATGTGAAGTACTAATCCAAAATATTTTTATAAAAAAATTAGGATAGTGTGTTTTACTAACTGTAGATGTTCCAAGATCATCTTCAAGTCGAATAATGAATGTTGACAAACGAATTATAGCAGGATATTCTTTCAATAATTCCAATGCTTCCTCTGTTATGGGATTTGTAATGAGAAAATAACAATGCACCAGTATATTTGATATTCCTACTGTGATCCATCCACATTCAAAGTATTCTTGAAGGCTTGGTGTATATCCGTTGTAAAACCAGTTTACCTCCACCATATACGATCTACATAGATCTGCCCACTAAAACATTTATGGTGAATAAATAAATTAGAAGAGTTATAACAGATGATAAATTCGATCTAGTGTAAATAGTGATGAAAAAAAAAGTTCAGGCCTTACCGCCTTTTTCATGTACCAAATGATGTTGCATCCCTTTTCCTTGAGAATGTCAAAAGCCATTTCATTAACTGTGTTATGGACGGAAAGGAAACAAATCTGCAAATAATATGGAAGTTGTTCCACAGCATTGACATCCCATCTAGACCACATGAAAAAATTACATGTAAGTATTTGCATCAAAGATAGGCAACAATATTTGAAGTATTGGAGGTGTGCTACCAATAATACAAACCTCTCAATAGCATCTGTGAAGAGCTCAAGTTCTTTTAAAGTGCCGTAGATATCATACACATCATCTATTACTGTCACCAATATACCGAGCCTTGCTGTCATTCTCCTCTCATATCCAAATTGAGGTTCAAATAATGCTTCCGTTGCCCATAGAAAATTTTCCACCACCCTATCCCTTGCAAAGCTCAAATCTCCAAGGCCAGTGCTCCTCCACCACCTTTTGTATGAGGTAAGGAAATAATATTAGTTTTAGAACTATAGCATGTATTGCAATTTCTCACCTCTCTAATCTAATATATATAAAGTGAGGATAAACATGCGTTTTTACCCTGATAGTTCTTTTAGATCTTCTTGGTGGACTGCTTGTACCATATTAAAATCCAGTTCTGCAAACTCAAGCACGGTAGGGTTCATATCTTCTCTACTCCTATATGCATCAATGAACCACCGTGCTTCCAACCTTGTCACTCTCCAATGCAATGGAAGCTCTAGGGTGTGATTCACCATCATACAAAGATATTGATCTTTGCTTTGATTCATGTACTCTTTAAGATGTTTGGTTGCAAAATCTCTTGCTTCTTCCAAAATACTTTCACCTTCTCTCAAGTGGAACGAAGCTTCATACAAAGCTAGAATTCCTTCGATATCATCACAAAGACATTCTTTGAAATCTCCATTTTCATTGATGAAACTTTTGAAAGTCTCTGCAATCAACAAAACTCAAGAATTGTTAAAAATAAACCAAGGGATAATGAATCCAATATTTATTTATTTTTGTTAAAGCATTACTAGTATGTTTTTTACCTTGAGGTACATCATATCCTTGTTGTCTCAACAATCTGAACTCAACAGCTGTGGCATATAAACTTTGCTTCTTGCAAACATCAACTCTATGATGAGCATTGTGCTTGTTTTCCAATATCCTCCTTATTTCATCCTTAAAGTGATAAGATACTCCAAGTCTTTGCAAGGTATCAATAAGCTCGAGTGGCTCCACCACTTTATGAAACATCATTTCTACTTCTTCTTTCAGTTTACCGATCTTTTGTGTGAATGACTCCTGCTACAAATAAAACCAATTTTGGGATAATCCAACAATAATTACAAAAACTACCGAGACAAACAATAAGAAAATAGAATCTCACACTTTACCACATGATATTTGCTTCTTAATGATTGAATGTAATCATAATGCCAAATGGTAGGATGGTAATTTGCAGATCGTCGAACAATATTAGTAGAGTCAATATTTGAGTTTTCTTCGGGAGCCGTGCTTTGGAAAGGATGAGGTGCATCGCCACCATTCCCTCTTGTTTGTTTGGATAGGAACAATGTAGAGGGTCTGCAATTTTGGATTGAATCAAGAACACTAAGACACATTGTGTAAACCATTAGGGAAGCTTAATTTATTTTTCTGATTAAATCGATTGTCGGAACATACGCTTAAGCCTTCAAGCATATGACCTTTTATAGCGATCCTTGGGGGGCTATCATCTCTTTGTGATGATATTAAGGGCACACTCTGTACAAGCTAGCTGTTTCAAAGAATCTTGTGGTGAAGCAGTCAAAGGAGGCGGCGAAAGAGGGTTGGAATCTAATATAGTAAAAACAATTATTCATTAAGAATTTGTAAAAGCATGTACTGGCTATAATAAGACTAGTATACCAAATAAATTATGTAATTAAAAATGACGTATTAAATTTAATGTGGATCAGGTGTTATAGTTCCATGGAATATTCAATCAAACTTGCATTAAAACTAAATAGAAGAGTATAAGAGATGGGCTAGGTCCCTTGTTTTTAAATCCAACTTGTAGATTTGTTGAATGCAGTTTGATCTGCATCTATAAAAGAAGAACTGCAATCATTTGATCTAAAGTCATTGATGAAGATCTTCACGTTCTTTTTATCAAGACTCTTGATTAGAGAGTCACATATCTAAAACAGACTTTCCAAATAGATTACTGATCATTAAAAGGGCGAGCATCAGTGCCAACACATGGGTTTCACGCACCTATGGAGAAGGGAAGGGTAGTATTGAAACCGAGATGTAAAATATCCAGAGGTGAGGTGTCTCATGGTGCTGTCACTCAATAAGATGTTTTGCTGCCATCTATAAAAAAAGACAAGTAGAATTAAACGTGACATGCACCTATTTTTTTTTTTTTTTAATTTCAAATCAGTTAAAATTTGTCATATGTTCTTTGAATAAAAATAATATTTGCTTCTAACGTGATGAGAAGCACATGACAATTTTTTTTAAAAGCATGCATGGTGTACAGAAAAATTGTCATAAGTAATGTTAGAGAGAGTTTCTAAAAGTTTCAGTCTTGCATATTTATTTAAAAATAAATAAATAGAATTTATTATTAAAAATAATTTATTTATTTTTTATAACTCACAAATTTATCCATTTTAAAATTTTTTCAAAGAAAATGCTACGTTAAACTTCATTCCAGTCATGAATCTTTGAAAATTGCTGAAGCCTGGGTCCTCACATGGACTCTTACCTTGAATAAAAGTAGTCGTTGAGATTTCTTTTTTCTAGCCGCCTAACTTATTTCTCTAAATTAGGTTGGAAGAAATTTCCTCCAACCTAGCTAGAAAATAATATATTATTTTGATATAAAAATAAAAATCTATAAAATTTAAATAGTAAAAAATTATATATTAAATTAATATTATTTAGTTGACATATTATTTTTCAAAACAAATTAACGATTACATGTTACCTAAGCAAACAATTGCTCTATTTTTTTTTTTACCATTATATATATTATTAATTAAGTAAGTTATGTTTTAACAATGCATGTAAATCACATGCATGGGAGCCTGGCAATAATAATATTTAAATTTAAAATAGTTACAAAAATTAATGATGTATTAAAATTACACTATTTAATTAGTTTTCAGATTATTTCACGGCACTTAAAAATCACGATGCTTTGGCCGAGATGGGACCAGACCTATTTTCGGAGAACCAGATTCAACCCCTCTTCCCTATACAGACAAAACATAAAAAAGTCTGAATGACCTGCCATTAAGACAATTCATAGCAAAGGGGCATGGCAAAGGGTCTTGGTGGGACAAGCCTACTAAAAAGAAACATAAAATAAATAAAAAATAAAAAAAATAAAAAACGTGAAAAGGCTGGGAAGTTACTGGGATAAGACTACTGACAACAACGGAAAAAAAAAAAAATTTGAGAAGGCTGGGAAGTTACTAGGATAAGACTACTAACAACAACTAGAGCTCTAATCGAGTTGAGTTGAGCCGAGTTTTGGCTTGCCGAGCTCGAGCTCGACTCAAAATACTCGAGCTCGAGTCCGAACTCGAGATTTTTTTTAATTTTTTGTTTGAGTTCGACTCGATAAGTTAAAATCTCAAGTCGAACTTGAACTCGAGTTTGAATTATTTTTTTAATAAGATTTAATAATTAATAAAATAAATAAATAAATAAATAAAATTAATATTGAATTTATACAACTAACAAGTAGAATCTCTATTAAATTATAAAATTTTAAAAAATTTATAAATAATTAATATCTAACTAATTGATATTTATCCAAAATAACAATATATTATATACCTACATATATTATTAATACATACACTTAATATGATAGAATATATCTATTTCATATATGGTTTCCACATACTAGTATATGAAATTATTAAATTTTATCAACTAATTATTATACAAATTATAAAATATACCTATTAAGTATATTTAATATATAGACATAAGTAATTAGAATACATATTATATATTTAATTATAAAAGTGGTACGCTTATATTATTAGCTAATATATATATATACATGCATAGGTGTATGTATATATTTATTAATATATGAATGAGTTTTAATCGAGTTGAGCTAACGAGTCGACTCGAGCATAAATGAGCGAGCCTAAATGAGCCTTAGTTGAGTCGAGTCGAGTTTTGTCGAATATGTGTCATTTACAAATCGAGCGAGTATCTGCTTTAACGAACGAGCTTTTTTTTTTACGAGTTGAGTTCGATTCGAGTTTAACTAAGCGAGTACTGAGCGAGCTATCGAATAGACTGGTTCATTTACAGCCCTAACAACAATCAAAGGAAAGAAAAAAAAGAAAGAAAAAAAAAACCAAAACGTGAAAAGGCTGGGAAGAACACATATCCATTTATGAAAATGAAAAAAGTTTTTATGATGGAAAGTTTGAAATCCTGAAAAGTATATGTCAAAAATAGGAAGATTTAGAAAGATTGCTAAGGACTTTGGGTGACTAAAGTACCTGAGCCAACCAACCCAAACCATGCTAAGTGACTTGAATGCTTTCTCTACACTGAATTTCTCTTTTTCTTATTACTTTTTTTAATAAATAAATGAGTTTGAGCTTTTCTGATTTTGAATGTCCTTCTCCCACATTTGGGCCATGGTTATGCAGATCTTTTCTTAATAAATAAATAGTTTTACTGTACTGGCCTCAGATTTTATAAGAAGTGAAAGTAAGAATAGGAAATGAAACCTCAATTTAGAGAATAATTGATTCTCATTACTTTGCTTAAAATACAAGGTTCCACTGTATATATATTTATATTTAGATTATAGAAAAGCAGAAAAACCAAGAGGAAGAGTTCTAAAGTTAACTTTTTATCTTCTACTGATTTACAAGTGATCTTTTGCAGTCTATTGGTTAAGATATTACTTTACATATCTTTCATGACTTTTTTCTGCAATTGTCTGCAACCTGATCAGCCGTCGATGTATGCTTTAAATGCTTTTTTGTTGCCTTACTTTTCTATGCCAGTACTTTATACTTTTTGGCTGCTACATCTTACTTTTCATCAACTTGCTTGCTGCATGACATTTTCTGCATGTTGTGGTGTATTTGTTCAGAGTGTCCATGCTTCTTTCATTTTTTGTTTCGTGAAATTCCCCCTCAAGATGGGCATAGATGTTAAGTATTCCCATCTTGGACAGTAAGAATTGAAAAATAGAAACTGTCAAGGCCTTAATGAAAATATCTGATAGTATGGCATTCCAGTTCTATATGTTTAGTTCTCTCATGGAAGATGAGATTCTTGGTGATATGGATGGTTGCCTGGTTATCACAAAGCAAGAGAGCAGGTTGTGCATGGTTAACATTGAATTCCTTTAACAGACCAAGAAGCGAAACAGTCTCACAGCTTGTAGAGGCCAATGCTCTATATTCGGCTTCTGCTGAAGATCTAAAAATAGTCACTTGTTTATTTGATTTCCAACTTACCAATGAGTCACCAATAAATATACAAAACCCTGTAACTGACCTCCTAATCTCGGGGCAAGAAGTCCAATCAAAATCACTGTAGGCCTTCAAGTATAGAGATGACTTTGATGACAGGAAGATACTCTGCTTATAGATCCTTTTAAGATACTTAAGGATTCTATAAGCTGAGTGTAGGTGAGCTTATGAAGGTTTGTCCATAAACTGACTCAGAAGATTAACAGCATAGGTAATGTCTGGCCTAGTAATGGTTAGGTAAATGAGTCTTCCAAAGAGTCATCTATAGGTTGTAGGGTCTTGTTGGATCTCATGTGTGATATGACTCAATTTATGGTTCAGCTTAATAGGTGTGGAAGTAGGTTTGGTGCCAAGTAGCCCTGAATCTTCTAAGATCTCAAAGGTATATTTCCTTTGGCAAAAGTTTATTCCAGCTGATGAACTTGCAACCTCTAGTCCTAGGAAGTATTTGAGGGATCCAAGTTCCTTGATTTTAAAATTGTTATAAAGATAAGTTTTGAGTGGATCAATTTCTTATTGAGAATTGTTAAAAAAAGGAGGTGGAGCACACCATGTGATCAGTGGCTCCCATGTCCATGATCCATGGTGTGTTATAAATGTTAGAGTGCTCATGTTGAGAAGATGATACATGTTTGTAGTGGTTCATAGCATTAAGATGAGAGTGATTATTAGGCATTATTAGGCAATGAAAGAGTGGAGAGGCAGTGGCCTCCTACGTTCGAGTAAGGTGTGATTGAAGAATTGACTTCAGGATCATCTGGTTTGGCATGAGTAGGAGTTGGCAGTATTGGCTTGGTTGGTCCCAAGTTCAGCTAAGAGAATTGAGCATTGACAAGAGCCATAAGATGTTGTGCTTGTGCTTGAGGGGGATTTAGTTGAGAGACACTTGGAGCAGTTGCTTCCTGAGGTGAAGAGATAACTTGTGCAGCAACTTGGTTTGCAGAATATGATGTAGTAAGGTTATTTCCAAACTTGGTTTTGGTAAACTTAAAGTTTGGTGGGAATCCTACTAATTTATAACACTTGTCCTTCGTATGTCCAACCTTACCACAATGATGACAGACCAAGTTTGAATTTTCACTTTTCTTTAGAAAATTTTGGTAAGCTAGAAGGGCAAAAGGTTCTTAGTCGGGCAAAACTATGTTCCTTGGCTACCTTTGTCTTTCCTCTAGCAAGATTAGTGAAAAGGTCTTGTCCAAAGAAGGTAAAGGACTTAACAAAATGATCTGTCCCCTTACAGAGTCGTAGCTATCATTTAATCCCATAAAAAACTTAGAAACATAGTCTCCTTGTTGAACCTCACCCAACAGTTTTTAAAGCATCACAAGTACATTTTCTGCAAGAACAACAAGGAAGTGGTCTATAACTGTGTAACTCTTCCCAAATAGCATTTAGTTGTGTGAAGTAGTCACTTACAGAGAGGTGCCCTTAAACAATGCCACTGAGCTTGTGTTGGATGTGGTAGATTCGAGCTTATCAAGTTGAGAACATCTCTCCTTAAGTTTGTCCCAAACCTATTTAGCTGAGATCATGAAAAATATATTAGATACAATCTCTTTTGAAATAGAGTTTAGGATCCAAGCAAGTAAGATGTTGTTGCATCTCAGCCATGACACATAAGAGAGCCATCTAGGAGGGCTAGCTTATTTTTGATTGAAATGGAAAGCAGAAATGATCTGCTCCAAGATATGTAATTTGAGCCAGTCAATGAAGGTGAGAGGATGACAGTATTGGCATTGTCACTATGATATAGAAAGAAAGGACTGTTTGGGACCTTAGCAAGAGAATTAGGAGAAGAAGAAAAAGAGGATGTCATGGCTTAGACAATGGAGTTTGCAGATTTTAGCAAACACAGCAGGACAAGCCTGCTCTTATACCATGTTAGAAGTGAAAGTAAGAACACGAAATGAAGCCTAAATTTAGAAAAGAACTGATTCTCGTTACTTTGCTTAAAGATACAAGGTTCTGTTGTACATATATATATATATATATATATAGATTACAGAAAAACCAAGAGGAAGAGTCCTAAAGTTAACTTTTTATCTTCTATTGATTTACAAATAATCTTTTGCAGTCTATTGGTTAAGACATTACTTTACATATCTTTCATGACTTTTTCTGCAATTGTGTGCAACTTGATCAGCTGTCGATACATACTTTACATGCTTTTCTATTTCCTTACTTTTTTGTGCCAATACTTTATACTTTTTGGCTGCTACATCTTGCTTTTCATCAACTTGCTTGCATCTAACTTATGGGAGCAATCAAGGGGTCTTGGGAGCTGTAGGGTAAAGCCAAAATTGGCGACTGGCAGAAGACAAAAAATAAAAAATAAAAAAGATAAAGGTCCACTTTTTGCCCTTTAGATATACTCAGATCTTGTTTCAGCAACTGACACCTTGAGGTAGGGAATGAAATCCATTGATAAGTACACCAAGGAGTTTTATCAGATGGTGGGTTGGAATAATCTTTCCAAAATTGAAGAGTAATAGGTAGCACATTATTTGGATGGCTTGTGGGAACCTTTACAGGACATCCTCAGCCTCCACTCTTTGTGGACTGCTTCTAAAGCCAACATGCTCAAATTGTGGAGAAACAACAAATTAGGCAACCTGCACCAAGGGGCAATCAAAACACACGGGGGGTCTGTTCGCAAGAGATTAGCCCTAATCTGGGGTCCACTCAAGGTCATACTTCAAACGCTAATCATCAGTGCTTCAAATGCGGGGAGTCCATTCATAGGGTGACAAAATGTAGAAAGTCCAATGTGACTCAGCTGACAAATGCAATGTTAAAAGCACTGGAATACTTCAAGAATGTAGACTATTGCACAATCAGGGGGAAGAGATAAGTATTCCTAGGATTTGGGCGAGAAGCAGCAAATTTGGGTGAGAAGTAGTATTCATTGGATTTGGGCAAGTAACCACTTATTTCTTGGTTGGGCTATAAGACTTAATTCTTGGTTGGGCTAGGAGAAGTGACAACATCAATATTTTGACTATAACTTTGGCTACAGGTACCAAAATCTCACATATGACCCTAATCTAGAAAGCTCTCTTCGGCGCGCACGTCGTGATCACCACACTTCACCTGGTAGGCCCCTTGTCAACCCCAAAAATCAACCATTTTTTCTTTTGAATGGTCACTTTTAGTTAATTCTTTCATTTTTCGTTAATTTTCTTTTATGGTAATGTCTATTTTTAGAAACAATTTTATTACAGATTCTTAGGTTAAATTTTAACCATAGTTATCTTATTCTATATCATATTGTTTGGCTTTAATTACAATTTTACCATTTTTCGTTAGCTATTTTAAGCCCAGATTAGAGGCTTCAAATGACATTTGATTTATTTTGTAAAAAAAAAACCTCAATCTCTTTGTTTAAAATTATTCTCAATCTCAATCTCTAGCTTCTGTTGTTTAACTAGCCGTCAGAATAGTCTCCTGTTTTACCCCGACATTAGTAGGCATCAGAGCAATATTAGTGTTTTCCTGGGGTGGATTATCATCAGTTTTCATGGCTAGTAGTAGAGGTCTTGGTCAATGTAGACAGGTTCCGAATGAGGAAGTCCCTCCCTGTGATGATTGGGCCATTGTGGCTATTTCATATTAATATTTTGGTGCTGTAAATTTAAATTTGTCATTTACAATTTATAGATTAATTTAGCTATTGTATTCTAATTTTTACTTTTTAATTTATTTTTTACAATATTTTAGATTTTCTAATTATTTTTTTACATTATTTTATTTTATTTTTTAATATTTTTATATAGGGGTGGGCCAATCTAAATTTTAGATTGGGCCTTTTAGACTGGACGTTGGGCTTAAACTCAATCTGAGTAGGGCAACTGGGCCATGGTGTGGGCAAGCCAATTTATACTCCAATTGGAGCTCCAAACTTCATCTCCAATTGAAGTCAGAGTCGAAGTCGGATGGGGTTCTGACCTCCAACTCCAATTAGAGTCAGAGGTTGGAGGTGGACATTCCGACTCCATCGGAGTCAAAGTCTGCTCCTAAACATGAAGCCCAAGAATGTTTCGGAGCCAACACCGAAAGCACACTTCGTTGAGTTCAATTTCATCTAGTACTGCCTCAGCACTACAAAGGCTTCATGGAGGTTGTCTAGGTGCTACTTGAGAGCTCCACTCTTGACTAGTAAATCATCTATGTAGATCTCCATGTTTCTCCCATCTGATTTCTGAGCATGTGGTTAACCAGCTGCTAGTAGATGGACCCTACATTCTTCAACCCAAATGGCATGGTTGAGTAGCAGTATAGCCCTCGGTTGGTGATGAACGATGTCTTCTCCTTGTAATTTGGGTTAATGTGGATTTTGTTGCAACCAAAGTAGGCGTTCATGAACTCAACACACAATGAACTACCGTGGAGTCAATAATTAGGTTGACGTGGGGAAGTGAGAAGCTGTCCTTCGGGCAAGTTTTATTCAGGTTAATGAAGTCTAAACATATCCTCAATTTTCCATTTTGCTTTTTCACCAATAGCCAGTCCAGGTAATGTGCCTCTCGTATGAATCCAACTACAAGTAACCAGCAAACTTTTGTAGCAATGGCTGCGTTCTTCTCGGCAATGAAGCTTCGACATTTTTGTCTTACCCCTTTAGCCTTTGGGTCCATACTCAGGTGGTGCTGCATGACCTTCAGGTCGATTTCGTGCATGTCCTCGTGAATTTAGGCAAAGACATTCTAGTGCTCCAAGAGGAGTTGTTGCATGGCGCCCCTTATTTTGAGAGTAATCCCGGTGCCGATCCTAGAGTTGGCTTTCAGGCGGCTCTAGTCTATAAGGACCAGCTTTAGCAGCTCATTTGGCTCCACCTTCTTAAGCGCTTACTCGTCCCCAATATCGCTATTTATCGAGATGCACTTAAGCAGAAGTGGAAGGATGTTCTGCACATTCTTCATTTCTTCCTCCATGTTGTCTCCCCCTCCAACAGTCCTAGAGCCTTTGCATTCATTGTTGCTTGGATCTACGTCATTTTTTGGCTTGTTGGTGGCCCTCTGAGCACCTCGTTCTCCTTCGTTACCAACTATTCCATCGCCGCAAGCCTTGCTTCTATGTTTGTTGATGTTGCTTCTTAGTTTCCTCAACTCGTCTGACAACGAGTTGTCACAGGCATATGAAGGACACACGAAGTCTACAGAGATTCCACAAATGACATCCTTGTTAACATCATGTTACATACACCTTTGGGCCAAGCTCTAGCGACTTGGGTCTTCGACCTCTCACCTGCACATTTAGGGAAAACACAAAGAGTCAGGAGCCTTAGTGGAGGCTGGGGAGTCTCCGATGCTTAAGTCAATATTACCTTAATAATTTGTGCGAGAAAGTAGAGGAATCAAAGAAAGTTCTTTGCATTTGGGGATTGGCTTTTATACTAGGCTTTAAGGGGTGGGCTGCCCATACCCTGTGTTAGGGGGATATGTCCTCTTAACTATTCCTTTGGTCAGAATCCTTTAATGCGGTGTGGCTCTTGGGATCGCACAATAAATACGGTGTGGCTTCCCGTCCCTTCTGTCCTATAGGTACACTCCATCAGACTCCTCCTTACTTGCTGTCAGAAGATTAAGGGCTACCCGCATTTCCTATCTACCTGCCTATATAGGCTCTTTGAGGCTAGGCGTTGTAGAGGAATGCTGAGATGATCTGTCTCCTCCTTCCTTATATTTTGGAACTTCCCATGTGATTATGACTATCGATCGACCATAGCTTCAAGGTCGAGGACCCTTAATGGGCCAAGGGGCCGCCTAGCCGGGCCTGGCTTCCCATGTTCGGGCTTGTCTTGTGAGCATTCAGCCCAAAGGGAAAAATTTCCTTACAATATTTAGTATTTTTTTCCCTTTGATTTATGTCGGCTAACAAAAAGTATTTCTCTCAAGAAGGACCATTATGCTTCTTCACCCAAATTTTTCCTGTTGCTTTGGCTGTGTATCTCTATCTCATGTTTTTATCAATTTCTTTGATTGGATATAAAGGTAATAAAAAAGTGAATTATCCTCCATTTCATAAAGACAGAAGAAGGGAAAATTATCCTCCAGTCATGAATCTTTGAAAATTGCTGAAGCCTGGGTCCTCACATGGACTCTTACCTTGAATAAAAGTAATCGTTGAGATTTCTTTTTTCTAGCCGCCTAACTTATTTCTCTAAATTAGGTTGGAAGAAATTTCCTCCAACCTAGCTAGAAAATAATATATTATTTTGATATAAAAATAAAAATCTATAAAATTTAAATAGTAAAAAATTATATATTAAATTAATATTATTTAGTTGACATATTATTTTTCAAAACAAATTAACGATTACATGTTACCTAAGGAAACAATTGCTCTCTTTTTTTTTACCATTATATATATTATTATTAAGTAAGTTATGTTTTAACAATGCATGTAAATCACATGCATGGTGAGCCTGGCAATAATAATATTTAAATTTAAAATAGTTACAAAAATTAATGATGTATTAAAATTATACTATTTAATTAATTTTCAGATTATTTCACGGCACTTAAAAGTCATGATGCTTTTCCCGAGATGAGACAAGACTGGGAACCAGATTCAACCCCTCTTCTCTGTATTGATAAAAAATAAAAAGGTAATGATACACTTATTATTTTATTATTATTATTTTATTATTTATAATATATTTATTTTTTTATTAATTTTTAAAAGTATTTTTTTAATATCTTTAGTCATTAAAAAAAATTTAAAAATATATAATTTTAGTGATAGTTACTTAATTATTAAATGAAAGAAAAATTTTTTAAAAATTAAAAAATTAAAAAAATAAATAAAAAATGATAAAATAGTGATAATGTTATGATTATTCAAAATAAAATCACACTGTAAGACAATTGATAGCGGAGGGGCATGGCAGAGGGTCTTACTGGGACAAGACCTACTCACAAGAACATTAAAAAATAAAAAAAACGTGAAAAGATTGCGAAGAACACAGGTCCATTTCTAAACATGAAAGAAATTTTTATGATGGAAAGTTTGAAATCCTGAAAAGTAGATGCCAAAATTGGAAGATTCAGAAAGATCGTGCATGGACTTTGCGTGACTAAAGTAAGCAAACCAATCCAAACCTGCCAAGTGACTCAAATGCTTTCTCTGCACGAATCTTTCTTTTTCTTAATACTTTTCTTAATAAATAATGAGTTTGAGCTTCTTCTTTTTTAATGTCCTTCTCACGCTTTCTGGCCATGGTTATGCAGCACTTTTTTTAATAAATAAATGGTTTTGCAGTACTAGCCTCAGATTTTGTAAGAAGTGAAACTAAGAACATGAAGTAAAGCCTCAATTTAGAGAAGAACTCATTCTCATTACTTTGCTTAAAATACAAGGTTCTGCTGTACATATACATATATATATATATATATTATAGAAAAATAGATAAACTAAGAGGAAGAATCCTAAAATTAACTTTTTATCTTCTATTGATTTATAAGTAATTCTTTGCAGTCTATTGGTTAAGACATTACTTTACATATCTTTCATGACATTTTTTTGCAATTGTGTGCAACATGATCAGCTGTCGATGCATGCTTTACATGCTTTTCTGTTGCCTTAATTTTCTGCGCTAATACTTTATACTTTTTGGCTGCTACATCTTGCTTTTCATCAACTTGCTTGCTGCATGACATTTCTGCATGTTGTGGTGTGTTTGTTCAGAGTGTCCATGCTTCCTTTCATTTTCTGTTTTGTGAGACTCTCTCTCAAGATGAGCATAAATGTTAAGTATTCTTATCTTGGGCAGTAAGAATTGAAAAACATAAACCGTCAAGGCCTTCATGAAAATATTTGCTAGTTGGAACTTTGAGACAATGTGGATAGGTGTGATGATTCTAGCCAAGACCTTTTTCCTAACAAAATGGCATTCCAGTTCTATATGTTTAGCTCTCTCATGGAAGATGGGATTCTTGGTGATATGGATGGTTGCCTGGTTATCAGAGAGCAAGAGAGTAAGTTGTGCGTAGTTAACATTGAATTCCTTTAACAGACCAAGGAGCCAAATAATCTCGTAGCATATAGAGGCCAATGCTCTATATTCTACTTCTGTTGAGGGTCTGGAAGCAGTCACTTGTTTCTTTGATTTTTAGCTTACCAATGAGTAATAAATACACAAAAACATGTAACTGACCTCCTAGTCTCGGGACAAGCAGCCCAATTAGAATCACTATAGGCCTTCAAGTGTAGAGATGACTTTGATAACAGGAAGATACCTTGACCTATAGATCCTTCGAGATACCTAAGGATTCTATAAGCTGAGTGTAAGTGAGTTTGTGAAGGTTTGTTTAACTGCATAGGTAATGTCTGGCCTAGTAATGGTTAGGTAAATGAGTCTTCCAATGAGTCTTCTATAGGTTGTAGGGTCTTGTAGGATCTCATTTATGATATGACTCAGTTTATGGTTCAACTCAATAGGTGTGGAAGTAGGTTTGGTGCCAAGCAATCCTGAATCTTCCAAGATCTCAAGGGTATATTTCCATTGGTAGATGTTTATTCCAGCTTATGACCTTGCAACCTCTAGTACTAGGAAGTATTTGAGGGGTCCAAGTTCCTTGATTTTGAAATTGCTATGAAGATAAGCTTTGAGTAGATTGATTTCTTCTTGAGAATTGCCTCTTATGATGATATGATCCACATATACTAAGAGTGCTGTGAAGGTTCCTTTTTTACGTTCTTTAGTGAATAAAGAGTAGTCAGACTTGGATTGTTGAAAACCAATTGCTGTGATGGAGTTAGAGAATTTTGAAAACCATTGTCTTGATGCTTGTTTAAGTCCATAAATGGATTTATTCAGCTTGCAAACCAATTTCTCCCCCTCAAGTTGCTCGCTGTGAATGTTGTAACCAGGTGGTAAGTCCATGTAAATTTTCTCATCGAGATCCCCATGCAAAAAGGCATTATGGACATCCATTTGAGATAAAAACCAGTTTTGAATAGATGCCAAGGCAAGAAAGACACTGACAATGGTGAGTTTAGCCACTGGACTGAAGGTCTCATGGAAGTCAAAGCTGTCTCTTTGAGTGTATCCCTAGGCCACAAGCCTTGCTTTGTGTCTTTCAATGGAGCCATTACATTGAAGCTTGACTTTGAAGACATATCTACAACCAATAGTAGTTTTGTGGGCTAGAAGAGCTGTAAAAGTGATGGTATAGTTCTCTTCCAAGGCACTGAGTTCAGTATTGATAGCATCTTGCCAATTCTTAAATTGGACAGCTTCACTATAGGAGGATGGTTTAGAAGAGAAGGAGAGAGAAGCAGAGAAAGAATGATGGGATGGAGAGAGATGTTTGTAGGTCAAGTGATGGTGGAGTGGGTGAAGAGTGGAGGAAGCTGTTGTCTAGCAGTGGTATTGATGGATATAGGCAGGTTGATGTCTATCTCTGATGGACCTTCGAAGATGAGGGGTGGTTTGCAGCTCAATGGATTGGTTTGGAAAAGGAGTAGAATCAAGGGAGGTGGTAGGGAAAGAGGTTTCAGAAGGGTGTGTTCTAGATTGTGTCAAAGGGGTGGGTGAAAGAGAGTCATCTGGTAGGTAGCTTGTGACATGGAAGAAGATGAAAAAGAGTCATCTAGTGGTGGAGGTGGGAGTACTGGATTATGAGGAAAGGAAGAGTGGTTTTCCTTAGAGGAATGAGAAGGGTGAATGGGAAATTGATAGGGAAAAATAGATTCATGAAACACTACATTTCTAGATATGAATATGGAATGAGTTTCCATGCCATAGAGTCTATAACCCTTGACATTGGTAGGGTATCCTAGAAAAATACATGGCATGGCTCGTGGTTCCAATTTTGTTTTATGTTGTTTGGTGGTACTAGCATAGCTCAAGCATCCAAAAACTTGAAGGTGAGCATATGATGGTGGTGATGAAAAGAGCATTTCATATAGAGATTCATTGGAGAGAAGGGGTGTAGGCATCCTATCAATGATGTAGGTAGTTGTGGAAATTGCTTCTCCCCATAATTGAGTGGGTAATGCAGCTTGAAAGAGAAGGGCACGAGCCACATTTAAGAGGTGTTGGTGCTTCCTCTCAACAACACCATTTTGTTGGGGGGTATACGCACAAGACTTTTGGTGGATAATGCCATGTTCTTTGTGGAAATTAACCATATCGAATTCAAGGCCATTGTGTCCTGATCTTTTTAACTTTCTTTTTGAATTGAGTGTGGATGAGTTGGAAGAATGATTGCAAAACAGATCTCGTATCTAACTTTAGTTTCATTAAGAAAACCTAAGTCACTCTTGAGTAATCATCCACAATGGTTAAAAAGTAATGAAAGCCTTGAATTGAGGCTTGAGAATATGGTCCCTATATATCACAATCTATCAATCAAAAGGGAAAAAACTAGTGGATATACTTGAAGGAAAAGAAGGATGTTTTTGTTTGGCCAAATGACAGATTTTACAATGAGATTGATCTATGAATTTTACATTAGGTACATGAGAATGAATCAAGTTCATCCTTTGTAAAGACATTTGTCCTAATCTAATATGCCATAGATCAAAAACTTCTTGTGAGGTTGCTTGATTGACTCGAGTTTGATTGGAGAGAGTTGAAGGAGGATTGATGTTGTTATCATGAGAATAATGCAGCAAGTAATACAGGCCAGCATGAACCTTAGCAAGTCCAATCGTCATCTATGAAGAGAGGGCCAGAATGAAGCGCATATCACTTAAGGAAAAAAAAGACATGTATCTAGTCTTTGAATGAGTTTACTAATAGAGATTAAATTGAATGTAAATGAGGGTACATATAGGACATCAGTCAAAATCAGTGATTCAGAAAGTTTGACAGTTCCTATGTGTGTGACTTGGGCCCTTGTACCATTTGGAAGTTGCATAAAGGCTTGGACGTAGGAAGGATGTTTGTCAAAAAAGGAGGTGGAGCACACCTGTGATCAATGGCTCTCATGTCCATGATCTGTGGTGTGTTATAAATGTTAGAGTGCTCATGTTGAGAAGATGATACATGTTTGTAGTGGTTCATAGCACTGAGATGAGAGTGATTATTAGGCAATGAAAGAGTGGAGAGGCAATGACAATTACCTGCCAGTTTCGAGTAAGGTGTGATTGAATAATTGGCTTCAGGATCATCTGGTTTGGCAGGAGTAGGAGTTGGTAATATTGGCTTGGTTTGTCCCAAGTTCAGCTAAGGGAATTGAGCATTAACAAGAGCCATAAGATGCTATGCTTGTGCCTGAGAGAGATTTAGTTGAGAGACACTTGGAGCAACTGCTTCTTGAGGTAAAGAGATAATCTATGCAGCAACTTAGTTTGCAGAATATGATGTAGTAGGGTTATTTCCAAACTTGGTTTTGGTAAACTTAAAGTTTGGTGGGAATCCTCCTAATTTGTAGCACTTATCCTTCGTATGTCCAACCTTACCACAATGATGACAGACCAAGTTTGATTTTTCTCTTTTCTTTGGAAAATTTTGGTAAGCTAGAAGGGTAAAAGGTTCTGAGTTAGGCAAAGCTATGTTCCTTGCCTGCCTTTGTCTTTCCTCTTACAAGATTAGTGAAAATGTATTGTCCAAAGTAGGTAAAGGACTTAACAAAATGACTTGTCCCCTTACAGATTAGTACCTATCATTTAATCCCATCAAAAACATAAAAACATAGTCTCCTTGCTGAACCTCACCAACAATTTTTAAAGCATCACAACTATATTTTCCACAAGAACAACAAGGAAGTGGTTTGTAACTGTGTAACTCTTCCCAAACAACATTTCGTTTTGTGAAGTAGTCACTTACAGAGAGGCACCCTTGAACAATGCCACTGAGCTTGTGTTGGAGGTGGTAGATTCAAGCTTTATCAGGTTGAGAAAATCTATCCTTAAGCTTGTCCCAAACCTATTTAGCTGAGGTCATGAAAAATACATTAGATACAATCTCTTTCGAAATAAAGTTTAGGATCCAAGCCAGTAAGATGTTGTTGCATCTCAGCCATGACACATATGACAGGTCTTATAATTCTGGTTTACCAATTGAGCCATCAAGGAAGCCCAACTTTCTATTGAAATGGAAAGTAGAAATGATCTGCTCCAAGATATGCAATTTGAGCTAGTCAATGGAGGTGAGAGAATGACAGTATTGGCATTGTCACTATGATGTAGAAAGAAATGATTGTTTAGGTATTTAGTAAGAGAATTAGGAGAAGAAGAGGATGTCATGGCTTAGAGAATGGAGTTTGCATATTTAAGCAAACACAGCAGGACAAGTCTGCTCTAATACCATGTTAGAAGTGAAAGTAAGAACACAAAATGAAGCCTCAATTTAGAGAAGAACTGATTCCCCTTACTTTGCTTAAAGATACAAGGTTCTGCTCTACATAAATATATATATATATATATATATTACAAAAAAATAGAAAAACCAAGAGGAAGAGTCCTAAAGTTAACTTTTTATCTTCTACTGATTTACAAGTAATCTTTTGTAGTCTGTTCGTTTCGACATTACTTTACATATCTTTCATGACTTTTTCAACAATTGTGTGCAACCTGATCAGTTTTCGATGCATGCTTTACATTCTTTTATGTTGCCTTACTTGTCTATGCCAGTACTTTATCCTTTTTGGCTATTGCATCTTGCTTTTCATCAACTTGCTTGCTGCATGACATTTTCTATATGTTGTGGTGTGTTTGTTCAAAGTGTCCATGCTTCCTTTCATTTTTTGCCTTGTGAGAGATTTCTAAGCAAGCTGTGGGATTTGTGATGAGAAAATAACAATGTACCAGTATATTTGATATTGCTACTGTGATCCATACACATTCAAGGTATTCTTGAAGGCTCGGTGTATATCCGTTGTAAAACTAGTTTGCCTCCACTATATACGATCTACATAGATCTACCCACTAAAAGATTTATGGTGGATAAATAAATTAGAAGAGTTATAACAGATAATAAATTCGATCTAGTGTAAATAGTGATGAATAAAAAAGTTTTGGCCTTACCGCCTTTTTCATGTACCAAATGATGTTGCATCCCTTTCCGAGTGTCAAAAGCCATTTCATTAAATGTGTTATAGAAGGAAAGGAAACAAATTTGCAAACAATATGAATGTTCCATAGCATTAACATCCCATCAAGACCACATGAAAAAAATTACATGTAAGCATTTGTATCAAGGATAAGCAGCCATATTTGAAGTATCGGAGGTGTGCTACCATTAATACAAACCTCTCAATAGAATCCGTGAAGAGCTCGAGTTCTTATAAAATACCATAGACATCATAGACATCATCTATTACTGTCACCAATATACTAAGCCTTGTTAACATTCTCCTCTCATATCCAAATTGAGGTTCAAATAATGCTCCTGCTCCAATAGAAAATTCTCCACCTCCCTATCCCTTGCAAAGCTCAAATATCCAACACAAGTGCTCCTCCACCACCTTTTGTATGAGGTAAAGAAATAATATTAGTTTTAGAACTATAGCATGTATTGCGATATCTCACCTCTCTAATCTAATATATATAAAGTGAATATCTTCATAGCTTTTGAGGTTGAGATTCAAGTTACAAAATGAGGATACATATCCGTTTTTACCTTGATAGTTCTTTTAGATCTTCTTGGTGGACTGCTTGTCTATATAGACAAAAAATAAGAAAGTCTGAATGACCTGCCATTATGACAATTGATAGTAGAGGGTCACGACAAAGGGTCTTACCGGGACAAGACTACGAACAAGAATAAAATTATGAAGGTGATGTTGCATTAACGGGGACAAAAACTTAAAATGAGAATAATTGATAGAATTTAATGTTCTAAAAAAATTCAAATTAAATAAATTGAGAACTTAAATTTTAAATGCATTGAGAGAATTTCTTCATAATATCTGGATTTTATTAGTAAAATATATAAATAAAATAATTATTTTATCACTACAACAACAAACCAATCATTGATGGGATCTGATCACTACATTTTGAACTTCTCATAAAAAGTTAAACATATTTAAACTTATTTCAAACATCCAAACACATCTCAATGAGACATATACTCTTACATAAAACCTATTCAAATATCTTAACTCTCAACAATTTATACATATTTTTAAATATTCTGATGTACTCTTAGTATCCAACCAAAGTCTAATTATAATAATTCTTTTGCTTTGACGAGAGTGGTTATGATATCTTAGTTTCTGGTTGATGAAGGGGGATCCAAGTCTAAATCCAAGTCCAATGAGACTTGGCTAATAGATACGACATTAAAAGCACTGGAATACTTCAAGAATGTAGACTAGTGCAAAACCGGCAGGAAGATATAAGTATTCCTAAGATTTGGGTGAGAAGCAGCAAATTTGGGCAAGAAGAGGTATTCGTCAGATTTGGGCGACTAACAACTTATTTCTTGGTTGAGCAAGAAGAATTATTCCTCAATTGGACGAGTAGAAGTGACGACATTAGTATTTTAACTATAACTTCAGCTACATGTACCAGAATCGCATAAATGACCCTAATTTGGAAAGCCCTCTTCAGCGTGCACGTCGTGGTCACCACACCCACCTGGTGGGCCCTTTGTCAACCCCAAAATCAGCCATTTTTCCTTCCAAATCATCACTTTTAGTTAATCCTTTCATTTTTGGTTTTCTTTTATGGTAATGTCTATTTTTAGAAACGATTTTATTCTAAATTCTTAGACTAGATTTTAACCATAGTTATCTTATTTTGTATCCTATTGTTTGGCTTTAATGACAATTTTACCATTTTTCGTTGGCTATTTAAGCTCGAATTCTAGGCTTTAGAAGACATTTGATTGATTTTATAATAAAACCTTAATCTTAGAGTTTTTCTTTATTTGAAAATTTTCTCAATCTAAATCTCTAGCTTTCCTTATTTAACTAGCCATCAGAATAATCTCTTATTCTCACTTGACATCTGCCAACAGAGCCATATTAGTGTTTTCCTAGGGTGAATGATCATTAGTTTTCATGGCTAGTAGTAGAGGTCATAGTTGACGTAGACAGGTTCTGAATGAGGAAGTCCATCCCCGTGATCATAATGTACAGGACATAATGATTGCAGATTTGCAGGTTTTGCAAAGGCAAAACCTGGAGGGTTAGAATTATGATCAAGATTCGTACTCTATTTTGGGAGTATTGTGGTAGGAAAGTGCGAGGTGGAGACCTAGTCTTAAGAATGGATCTACTAAAATTTTCTAGTACTCTGCATGTGGAGGGCTTCATTGATTGGCTGCACAAAGTGGAATGCATATTGAATGCAAGGACATCCCAAATCGTATGAAGGTCAAACTAGTTGCCATCAAACTGAAGGGCAGAGCATTTGCCTGGTAGGAGCAATTGAAACAGTCTTGGGAGCTATAGGGTAAAGCCAAGATTGGTGATTGAGAGAAGATAAAAAGAAAGGTGAAGGTCCACAGAGGGGTCTATCAGTTGGTGGCTTGGAATGATCTTTTCAAAACTGAAGAGCAATTGGTAGCATGTTATTTGGGTGGCTTGCGAGAACCTTTACTAGATGTCCTCAGCCTCCACTCTCCGTGGATTGTTTCTTAAGCCTATCAATGTGCTCAAGTTGTGAAGAAACAACAAACTAGGCGACTTATGCCAAGGGAAGATCAAAACACATGGGAGGTCCATCCACAAGAGATTTTCCCTACTCCATGGTCCACTTAAGGTCAAAGTTTGAATGCCAATATTCGATGTTTCAAATGCGGTGAGCCCGTTCATAGGGCAACAAAATGCATAAAGTCTACCAACCAGAAGGGGAAAAATCTCTTGGTCAATGAAGATGACATGGAGGATGTTGAAAGCATGGGAGAAGACTTATTTCTTGGTTGGGCAAGAAGACTTATTCCTCGATTGGGCTAGGAGAAATGATGGTATCAGTATTTAACTATAACTTTAGCTACAGATACCAGAATCACATAAATCACCCTAATTTGGAAAGCTCTCTTTGGCACGCACATCGTGGATACCACCCTCCACCTAGTGGGCCCCTTGTCCATCCCAAAATCAACCATTGTTCCTTCTAATTGTCACTTTAGTTAATTTTTTCATTTTTGGTTAATTTTCTTTTATGGTAATGTCTATTTTTAGTAATGATTTTATTCTGGATTCTTAGGCTAGATTTTAACCATAGTTATCTTATTTAGTATCATATTGTTTTACTTTAATTACAATTTTATCATTTTTCATTAGCTATTTAAGCTTGGATTTTGGGCTTCAAAAGAAATTTGATTTATTTTATAATAAAAACTTAAACGGCATGGCTGAGTAGCAGTATAGCCCTCGGTCAATGATGAACGGCATCTTCTTTTTGTCATCTAGGTTAATGCAAATTTAGTTGTACCCAAAGTGGGCGTTCATGAAACTCAGCATATGATGACCCACCATGGAGTCAATGATCAATTAGATGTGGGGAAGCGGGAAGCTATCCTTTGGGAAAGTCTTATTCAGGTCAATGAAGTCTACACACATCCTCAATTTGCCAATTTTCTTTTTCACCAACAGCCAGTTCAGGTCTTGTGCCTTTTGTATGAATCCCACTGCAAGTAACCAGTCGACTTCGATGTTTCTATCTTACCCCTTTAGCCTTGGGGTCCACACTCAGGTGGTGCTGCATGACCTTTGGGTAGATTTTGGGCATGTCCTCGTGACACCAAGCAAAGACATCCCAGTGCTCCAAGTGGAGCTGTTACATGGCAGCCCTCATTTTGAGAGTCACCCTAGTGCCGATCCTAGAGTTGACTTTTAGGCAACTCGGGTCTAGAAGGAGCAACTCTAGCGGCTCGTTTGGCTCAACCTTCCTGAGCACTTGCTCATTCCAAATATCGCTATCTGTCGAGGTGCACTCAAGTAGAGGTGGGAGGATGTTTTGCACGTTCTTCTTTTCTTCAATCATGCCACCTTCCCCTCCAGCATTCTTGGAGCCTTCGCATTCACTATTGCTTGTCTCTACATCATTTTTTGGCTTGTTAGTGGCCCTCTGAGCTCTTCGTTCTCCTTCCTTACCAACTATTCCATTGTCGCAAGCCTTGCTTCCATGTTTGTCAATGTTGCTTCTTATTGTCCCCGACTCATTTGAGAATGAGTTGTAGCAGGCATACAAAGGACACATGAAGTTTATAGAGATCCCACAAATGGCACCACTATTAACATTGTGGTTCATATGCCTTTGGGCTAGGCTCCTGTGACTCAGGTCTTCGATCTCTCACCGACACACTTAGAGAAAACAAAAAGAATCAAGAGCCTTAGTGAAGGCTGAAGAGTCTTCAATGCTTAAGTCAGTATTACCTTAGTAGTTTGTTTGAGAAAGTAGAGGAATCAGAGAGAGTTCTTTGTACTTAGGTATTGGCTTTTATACTAGGTTTTGGGGGGTGGGCAACCTATAGCTTGTGTCAAGCGGATATGTCCCCTCAACTGTTCCTTTGGTCAAAATCCTTTAATGTGGCGTGGCTCCTGGGGTTGCACAATAAATGCGGCGTGGCTTCCCATCTTTTCTAACCAGTAGGTGTACTCCATCAAACTCCGCCCCACTTGCTGTGAGAAGATCAAAGGCTACCAACGTTTCCCGTCTACCTACCTACATAGGCTCTCTAAGGCTAGGTGTCGTAGGGGAATGCCGGGGTGATGTGTCTCCTCCTTCCTTACATTTTGAAACTTCCCACCTGATTATGACTATGGGCCGACCACAACTTCAAGGTCGGGGACCCTTAATGGGCTGAGGGGCCACCTAGCCGGGCCGGGCTTCCCATGTTTGGGTTTGTCTTCTGGGCTTTAGGCCCGAAGGGAAAAATCTCCTTACAATATTATTATTTTGGAACTTCCCATGTTTGATACAAAATTAATTAAGAATGTTAATTGTAATATATATACATATAATTTATAGAACCAATATAAATGTAAATAATAATCTGGACTTGCGAAAAAATTACAACACTTCTTCTAATTGTCTAACTTCATCTTCTTGAAAGGGGACTGCGTAGCCTTTTCCAACGTCTTAAACTTCTTGAAGTGGTCATGACATCGTCGCTTATGATGTCAGAATAATGTAGCGATCAACTTATTCACAGTTCTCAAATCCTCTCTACAGCTAAAATTTAGGTCAAATTCATCCTAATAAGTGAATTACGTCAAAAATATGAATTATGTATCTCATAGGATGGATGTGGGTACTATTAGCCAAATGGTTTTTGAACCCAAGCCCATCTCAACTGGGCCTATGCATGTGGATATGACTAAAAAGCCCACTAATCTTGTTGCTGAAACGGTTGATAGAGCAGGTAGCTCAACTCTGAGGTCCATGCTACATGTTGGGAATAAGAGAATAAGTACTCGAGGATGGAAGAGGAAGGCTAGGTAGCAGGGTATTCAAGATAGTGGGTAGGCTGAGACTCAAATTAGCAAAGAGAAGCACATCAAAAAGAGAAGTCTGGAGGATGAAAATCGTATTTCAAATTGTCAGGTGTCCATGAAAGGAGGGAAAGTGACAGTTGTGGAGATGAATTTAAAGTGCCAAGTGGAATGGTGGAGGCTGTATCGTAGCCCTGCCAATCGTTATGAAACACTTGAGTTAAAATTGTCGAGGGCTTGGGAACCCTTGAGCAATTCATAATCTCTGATTGTTAGCCAGAGGAAAGAAACCGAACTTAGTTTTTCTCACAAAGACAAAACTAAGGAGCTCTAGATTTGAACAGATCAAACGAAAGCTTGGTTATGATTGTTGCTTTGTAGTTGAGCCATTGAGAAAGAAAGAGGGATTAGCAATGTTGTGGCAGAAAGAGTATGCAATAGAACTTGTGAACTACTCGCATAATCACATTCACATGTTGGTTACTAAAAAGGAGGATCAACAGTAGTGGTATTGCAGAGGGTTTTATGGATACTCATAAACCAATAAGTGAGTGGCTCTTGGGCTCTTCTTTCCATGATTAGACCAAGTTTGGTGTTATGGGAGAATTCAATGAGATATTAGCATCTTATGAAAAATATGGAGGCAGACAAAGACCTAAAAAATAGATGGAGGATTTCAGGCATGTTATTTTTTGTAATAGTTTGCATGACTCGGGCTGGAAATGATGTCTTTTTACATGGAGCAATAGATAGGTAGGGTCTTATTATACAAAAGAAAGGTTAGATCATGTACTACCTAATAAAGGTTAGATCATGTACTGCCTAATACTCAATGGAAGAATATGTTTAGGAGGTATGTCATGGAAACCTTAGCTGCAAGAAGATTAAATCACAGGCCAATCTTATTAACCTATCATAGAGTCGATTCCTATACAATGGGAAAGAGTAATAATTTTAGGTTTGAGGCAAAATGGACTAAAGATATGGAGGGGGAGGAAGTAATTAGAGAAGGGTGGGGTAAGGTAGTGGATGGACAGGCTGGATGGGAGAAGATTAAGAATAAGTTCTATGGATGTACTAAAGAGCTTACAAAATGGAGTAAGGGGAAGAATATTGATTATGCAAAGGAAATACTGATAAAAATAGAAGACCTCAGGAAGATGTAGGATATTGAGGGGCTTAGAATATTGCAGCTATTAAAGAGATACAAACGAAACTTGATACACTCCTAGAACAAGAAGATCTTAAGTGAAGGTAGAGAGCAAAAGTAAACTGGTACTAGATTGGATATAAAAACACTAGATTTTTTCACCTATGTGCAAAAATAAAACTAAAAATCAAATTAGAGCTATTCATGATATGCAAGGCAAGAGATGGAAGAGTCACACAGATATTGTAGATGGTTTTACTCAGTACTTCAAAGATATTTTCAGCTCTACAAGACCAACTAATGAAGATTTGAATAGCTGCCTGAGTTGTATCGACACAAGTTTGAATGAGAACATGAATAACATATTGTAGAGGCCTTTCATTAGAGAGGAAATAGAAAAAGCTCTACACCAAATGGCACCTCTAAAAGCCCCAGGTCCTGATCGGTATAATGCTCAATTCTTTCAAACTTATTGGCACATTGTAGGGGATGAGGTATGTGATACCATTTTACAGTTTCTTAATGGGGGTAGGATGGATTTAGGGGTTAATTCTATTATTATTGTTGTAATTCCTAAGGTAAAAGAGCCTGCTGTTGTTAACAAATTTAGACCTATTAGTCTTTGCAACGTTTTGTATAAATTGGTTTCCAAAGCTTTAGCTAATATGTTGGAGCATGTACTACACCTCAGTGTATTAAGCGACCAAAGTGCTTTTATTCCTAATAGGCTTATCACTATTAAAGTGACTACAGCCTATGAATTATTACACTTATGAAGACTAAGCAAAAGGAAAGAACATGTACTATGGCTATCAAACTAGACATGTCAAAGGCTTATGACAGTGTGGAATGAAAGTTCCTGAAGTCTATTGTGAAAAAGATGGATTTTGGAGATAGATGGATAAAGTTAGTGATGGAATGCATCTCTACTGTGAGCTACTTAGTCTTGATAAATGGAAGAAATGATGGAGTTTTTCCACTTGAACGTGGGATTAGGCAAGGAGATCCATTATCTCCTTCCCTATTTATCTTATGTGCTGAAGAATTTAGTGCAATGCTAAATGAGGGAGAGGGATAGGGAGAGATAAAAGGTGATGCAGTTGCTAAAGGGAGATTAAAGGCCAGTCATCTGCTATTTGCTGATGACAATGTGCTCTTCTGTAGAGCAACTATTGAGGAATGGCAAAGGATTCAAGGTTTGCTTAATATATATATATATGAAAGGGCTTCTAGACAATGCTTGAACTGAGATAAGACAGTTGTATTTTTTAGCACTAATACCAACATAGATAGACAATAAGAATTAGTGAGTGCAATAGGGGTCTCAGTTAATAAAAACTATGGAAAGTACTTGGGTCTACCAATTATGGTTGGGAGGTCAAATTACCTTACTTTCAAGGCTATTAAAGGGAAGATATGGACCAAAATGTCAAGTTGGAAGGACACATTCCTTTCACATGCAGGAAAGGAAGTATTATTAAAAGTTGTAATTAAAGCTATCCCAACATATACCATGAGTGTTTTTAAGTTGCCAAAGAGGTTACTGAATGAGATAAATTAAATGATGGGAAGATTTTGTTGAGGAAGTGGTAACAATCACCACAAAATTCAATGCACGTCATGAAGGAGCATGGGTGAGCCTAAGAGCAATGGGGTTTGGGTTTTAGATATTTGGAATTTTTCAATAAAGACATGCTGGCTAAGCAATTATGGAGTGTTCTCAATAATCCAAGCTCTCTTGTTGCTCAAATGTTAAAGCAAAAGTACTTTAAGAGGGGTAACATTCTAAATGCTAAAAGGGAACTAACTCCTCTCTGATTTGGCAATGTCTATGTGGTCATCGATAGAGTTCATTATGGAAGGAAGTGTTTGGAGAGTTGGGAATGGTAGTAGCATTAATATTTGGCATGATAAGTGGGTCCATAATTTTGTTCCTACAAAGCTTCATTTTTTTACATCCCACTTGAGTAGAGACTCAACTGCATTAGAATTAATAGAATTAATGGAAGGAGGCTTAATTATATTAGCTATTTCAGGATGGGAAGGTAGAGCTGATCTGTAAGATCCCTTTAAACAAAAGAGAGGCTCAGGACAAATTAATCTGGGGGTCTACTGCTAATGGAGTTTTTAATGTGAGAAGTGCATATTATTTGCAACAACCTCTTAATAGACAGATGAAGGGAGAGAGCCCAAGTGTTGTAGCAGGGTTGATAGATTGGAAGTAGATGTGGTCTTTAAACATACCAATGAAACTCAAACTTTTTGTTTGGAAAGCTGCTCGTAATGTTCTTCCTACTTTACAGAATCTAGCTAAAAGGAAGGAAATTGAATCTGATATGTGTTCTGTTTGCAAAAGGGAAGTAGAGTTTGTTATCCATGTAGTGTGGAGCTATCCTGCTACAAGTGATGTATGGGCTATGTCTAATTGTCCAACACACAAATGGCCAATTTCTTTTGCAGACTTTTGTGATTTATGGTCAGCTTTGTGCTCAAAATTAGATGATGATGGTTTACAGTTGGCTTGCTTCATAATGAGAAGGATCTAGATAAGGAGAAATTATGTGGTTCATGGAAAAGCGTTAGAGGGTTCTCAACAGGTGTGTTGGCAACTGTTGCAGATAGGGAGTTGTTCCAAGTTTCTCTAATACGAGCTTATGAAGTCTAAATTGGTGCCACAAGTATCAGAGATGCTATAGGATGGAAGAAACTAGGCTATGGAACTCTAAAGCATAACAAAGCTGGTTTTGGAATTATTATAAGAGATGAACAAGGTGACATTATGGCTTGTGCTTATGCTAGCAAAAAACTTGTTGTGAAATCTATATTGGCTGAGCTTTAAGAAGGGCGATGGAAATTTGTGATTACTTGGGCTTTGCAAGGTTATTTTTTGAAGGGGATTCTCATATTATTATAAAGGCAGTAAACACAGATGAAGTAATAAATGCAGATTATGGCACCTCGATACATGATGTTAGAAGTATGCTACTGGAAAGGCCTTAATGGCAGGTTGTATTCGTTCATAGAGAGGCTAATTGTGCAACTCATCAGTTAGCAAAGTTGGCATTATTTCATGAGAATAAGTAAGTTTGGATTGAAAATGGCCCAATGCAAATTATGTCTACTATTTTGTTAGAACGGTCTATGTAATGTTGACAAATAATTTTTTTGTCTTCGCATTTTTTCATCAATATAATGGTTCTAATGTTTCAAAAAATACATAACATACAAGAAATATCACTCTAGTTATAAATGCTTAGTGCCTTCATTAAAGATAATGATAGCAAAAATTTTTTAAATTGAAAAAGTTCATATATATCTGATCAAAACAGCAAAAGCCACACAATGAGTTTGGTCAACAGTTTCCGTAGCCCCATTATTATTGATAAATTCATTTCATCATTTACCCAGGAGACACGCTATTTGGTCCCACGATACTAAAAGAGATGGATGCATATGGTAACTTATATATGTATCCACAAATTTCTAGATTCTTTCTAAAAATTTTCTTTAATTTAATCTAAACATCTTTTGGACACCAAAACAACTCTATTTCTAGAAATGAATTCATATAAGCATTGCATGCTTAGTTTTCTATGGGTAAACAAATAAAAGATCAAAAATAGCTTTTACAAGTTTTTTTTTTTTTTAAAAAAAAACACCTTATAAAATTTTATCCAAACAACTTCTCATGTCATTGATCTACGCACCTATCTTTTCTAAACGAAAAAAAAAGAAACCTATAACACATTAACTAATTTTGATCTGCCTACTTTCACAAAACTCAATACAAAAGACAACCTTACTTCTTTTTTGAAAAATAAGTGTCCTTTGAATTAGCCTTTTCATTGAAAAATACTGAATCCAAGGGCACATAGCCATCAGTATAACATGCATCTGAGGATGGCTTTCCTGAGCAGTCTGAGGTTCTTGTTAAGACAATTCCTACATCATTAGAGTTAACAAAGATAACTGGGTCTCTTCAGTTATCAGATGTGAGTTACATGAGTAATTGGTGTAGGTCAGTCTTTGAAACTCTTGATTTACCAGGAGCCATGAAGTCATCAGAAGAAGAAATCTCAATACTAGAGTTGAAGCCACTACTCAAGAATTTGAAGTATATTTTTCTGGGCCCAATTGAGGATACATTTCTAGTGGTCATTTCTTCTCAACTTACTTCGAAGCAAAAGCAAAATTATTAACAGTGTTGCGACATCGTCGAAGAGCAATAGGCTGGACTATTGCAGACATCAAAGGTATTGACCCTTCAATTTGTACCCATAACATTTTTCTGTAAGGAGATGCGAGACCAGTTCGTGATGCATAGCGGAGGTCGAATCCTACCATGAAGGAGGTGGTAAAGAATGAAGTACTAAAATTGTTAGCTGTGGACATCATCTATCCTATCTCTAATAGCAAGTGGGTAAGTCCGACACAGGTAGTACAAAACAAATCTGGTTTAACTGTTATTGAAAATGCTAATGGTGAGTTGATCCTAACTAGGAAGGTAATGGGCTGGAGAAAATGTGTATTGACTACCAAAAGTTGAATCCAGTCAGTCGAAAAGATCACTTCCCATTACCTTTCCTAGATCAGATTTTAGAAAAAATAGCTGGTAATGCTTTTTATTGTTTCTTGGATGGCTTTTCTGGTTATTATCAAATTTCCATAGCACCAAAGGATCAAGAGAAGGCCACATTTATTGACCCTTTGGTACTTTTTCTTTTAGAAGAATGCCATTTAGTTTATGTAATGCATCTACTACTTTTCAACACTGTATGATGAGCATTTTTTCTGATATGCTTGATGACATGTGGGAGGTTTTTATGGACGATTTTTCTGTGTTTGGTAAATCTTTTGATGTCTGTTTTAAAATATCTTGCTGCTGTGTTGAAAAGATGTGAGGAGAAGAATTTATTGCTGAATTGGGAGAAATGTCAATTTATGGTCACTAGTGTTTTGGTACTTGGGCATTTAGTTTCTGAACGTGGTATAGAGGTTGATAGGCCTAAGATAGAATTAATATCTCAACTGCCTATTCCTAAAACAGTGAAGGATATTTGTTCTTTCCTTGATCATGCTGGCTTCTATCGACATTTCATTTAAGGCTTTAGTAGTATTGTAAAACCATTATGTACTTTATTACAAAATGATACTACTTTTGTTTGGACAATGAGTGCCAGCGTGCTTGTGAGACCCTGAAGGAATACGTAACAGTTGCACCTATTATGCAAACTCCTCGATGTGACTTGCCGTTTTAGATTATGACCGACGCTAGTGATTTTGCATCTCAAGGCTTTAGTCATGCTGGCTTCTATTCGTTCTTTTCTTGGTTATGCTGGCTTCTATCGGCATTTCATTCAAGGCTTTAGTAGTATTGTAAAACCATTGTGTACTTTATTACAAAATGATACTACTTTTGTTTAAATAATGAGCATCAGCATGCTTTTAAGACCCTGCAGGAACACTTAACAGTTGCACCTATTATGCCAATTCCTCAATGTGACTTTCTGTTTAAGATTATGACCGACGCTAGTGATTTTGCCCCTAGTGCTGTTCTTGGTCAAAGAGTGGACAATAAGCCTTCTGTCATTTATTATGTAAGTTGTACTTTGAATGATACACAAAAAAATTACACCACCTCCGAGAAAAAGTTTTTAGTTGTTGTATTTGCCTTTGATAAATTTTGTTATTACATTATTGGGTCTCATGTTATTATTTTTACTGATCATTCTTCTCTTAAGTATTAATTGGCAAAGAAGGATGCTAAACCCAGGTTGATACGTTGGATTCTTTTATGCTAAGAATTTGACATCACTATTCGGGATAAGAAGGGAGTTGAGAATGCAGTAACCGATCACCTGTCACGACTGCAGCTACCTGATATGTCTATATCCATTCCTCCATTAAATGAAGATTTTCCTAATGAGCATCTTTTTGCAGTGTCACGCAATCCATGGATTGCTCAGTACAAGCGGACATTGTGAATTACCTTGTCACTAATCGGATGCCAGAGCATTGGACTACTCAGGACAAGCATAAGTTCCTTGCAGAGGTACGATTTTATTACTTTGACACTCCTTATATTTTTAAGTATTGTGCATATCAGTTGGTGCGTCGATGTATTCTTGATGATGAGTTTACCTCTAATTTTCACTTTTGCCATATTGGGGCTTGTGGAGGCCATTTTGCAGCTAAGAAAACTATTTCCAAAATTTTACAAAGTGGATTCTATTGGCCCACTAGTTTTAGAGATGTGGATTCTTTTTGTAAGGCATGCAAGCCTTGTCAGAAACTTGAAAAAATCACAGCACGTAACATGATGTCCCTTTCCCCTATTCTTACACTTGAGATATTTGATTGTTAGGGGATTGACTTTATGGGACCATTCCCAAATTCATTTGGGAATTCTTATATTTTAGCTGCTGTGGATTATGTTTCAAAATGGGTAGAGGCCATACCTGGCAAAACAAATGATCATAAGGTTGTCATTCGTTTCTTGAAAGAATTGTTTGCACGTTTTGGCATGCCCAAGGCGATCATTAGTGATGGGGGTTCACATTTTTGTAACAAATATTTTCAAAAAATTATGCAAAAATATGGTGTGACCCACAAAGTCTCTACTCCATATCACCCCTAGATTAATGGTCAAGCTGAATTGGCTAATAGAGAGATCAAACTTATTCTTGAAAAATTAGTCCATCCTGCTCAGAATGACTAGTCTGAAAAACTGGTTGATGCTCTCTAGGCTTATAGGACTGCATTCAAAACTAATTTAGGGATGTCACCTTATAGATTGGTTTATGGTCGGGCTTGTCATTTACCTGTTGAGATTCAACATTGTGCTTTATGGGCTATTAAATAAATTAACTTTTCACTTGATGCTGCCAAAGGTTTAAGAAAGTTATAGATTTCGAAGTTTGATAAAGCAAGGAAGGAGGCCTACAACAATTCTCAATTCGAAAAAGAGTGAATAAAGGCCTTGCATGACAAGAAGATCCATGATAAAAGTCCCTGATTAGAAAGTTCTACTCTATAATTCAAGACTACATCTTTTTCCCGGGAAGTTGAAATCCCAATGGAGTGGGCCATACATTGTAAAAGAGGTTCATCCTCACATGGCAGTAGACATTGTTAATCCAAATAATGGCAATAGCTTCACTGTCAATGGACAACGTCTAAAGCCGTTTATGACTACCTTCAATTCAAGCGAAGAGATCATGCTTGTGCAAGACCATGGGAAATTTTTTTGATTCTGATTTTGATTGATTGATTTATTTATTTCTTCAATTGTATTAATCTTTTATTTATATTTGTTGTTTTGCTCTCATTTTATATCATATGATTGGTTGTCCATGTTGCTTACTTATTCTTGTGCACTTTTTTTTCTTTCGTTCGATTCATTGAGCACCATGTCTCTCACTAGTTGGAGGTAGAGTGTGTGCACAAATTAAAAATAAAAATAAAAAATTTGCATTAATATGATGTGCAGTGATACATAGATGATTGACACACTTTATTTCTAATATTGTGTGAAATATGAGCATCTTGGTGGAGTGGTTGAGTAGAATTATCTTTTTTGAATATTTAGTTTCAAGTCTAAGCATAGAGCATGATTTCTGATGCATCATATTTTGTTGATATATGGTTCGAAACACTGAGCTACTATACTTATTGAGATAAGACTTGGTAAGATTTATATAGAACGAAGGAAAAAGTTTGAAGGACATTTTGCACATGCTTACACCTATAGTATTCATCATTTACTATCCACTAATTTAATGCAGAAGAAGTAAATTGCAGGACTACCGAGCCATGCCAAGAAAAAAAAAAAGAACGAAAGAAAAAAAAAAGAAAAAAAAAAGGATTCGAAAAGAATCAAGAAAAAAGAAAAGAAGAAGAAGAAGAAGATAAATGCAGTTTAGTGAATTTTCCTAAGTAAAGGGCTAGAAACAATTACCCTAACTTTAGGGATTGAGTGTTTAACCTTTAAACATAGTCAGCATGAAAACTGCTAGTCCCTTGGGCTTTGAGATGGTTAGAATCAGTAATGATTAACCTTAATGTTGAAAAATCCTATGACAAATCTTGACTAGTAATGAGGAATACACAACCGTGTAGCTACACACATATATCTGAGTTTTGAAACATTTGCCCCAATTCTATGTGAATGATTGTTGAGACATTTTTCTTGGGTATAGCTCCTAGGGTTGAGTAGTCATGGATCATCTTTTCTGAGAATTTGGAATTGTGTTTAATTGGTTTTGTTTGAATTTCGATCTTTATGCAATATTCAATTAATTTTTACTATTTTGCTCAAGGATTAGCAAAACGTTAGTTGGGGGTGTGATTGAGTTAAAATATTGCATATTTTATACATCTAGAACCAATATATTTTAATTCTTTCATTACATTATTATTGGTTTTATATGGAAAAAATGATTATGATGAATAAATCCAAGTTGTGATTTAAATAGGTTAATACCATGGTTTATGCTTAATTTTAGAACTTATGATTTAATTGAGCAATTTTTCTTTATATGCATAATATTTTCTTTTTATATTCTATTCTTTTTATTTTATTTTATTTATCTTTATATGCATTCAAGAGTTAAAAAAATGGAGTTTTAAACTTTTAAAAGACACACTGAGGAGCCTGACTTATTCATTTCGACTTTGGACGCACGAGACTTGACTTTCTTTTTGAAGAGAATGCATGCCACATGGAACATGAATTGGAAGGCCGAACTTATCACTTAGTCAAATGCAGGCCGCATGATATAAAAAGGAATTCATTTTTGGTATTAGTTAATTGACACTACTTTTTCTATGGGACTTTGACGGCACAGACCTGGGGGCTTTTAATTTAAGTCAAAGGCACAGGGCAGGATTTCAATTGGCATTAGGACTTCAACTCACGCACGGCAAGGCATATTAGACTTTTGACCTGGGACGGCATGCATATATCAATTCTTTTCAGCACCGCAACAATGGGGAGAGACACAACATTTATTCTCTTTGGGCATTTCTTAGCTACACCTTTTTATTCTATTGGAGCATTTTTTAGCGCTGCATACATTTTTTCCTTGGAATTGAAGAAGCCATATGCTAGTTAGGAATTTATTCATTCTTTTATGTATTTTGGGTCTACATTGCAGTGCCGTTGAAGAGCTCTTTGAGGGGTCCAATTGCAGCTACAGTCCAGCTTCTTCCACTGCTTTCAATCTCCATCTCCATCAATTTGGCTTACTCTTTTCATTCTGTACTTTTTCTTTTATTTCAATTTGAAGTTTATAGTGTATTCTTGATATTTTTGATTTAAAATTTTGTGCATTTTATTTGCTATTTATTTTATTTTATGTTAGTTATTTTTCTTGTTTCTTTAAGCTTCCAATAAATATGCATTACAATTATATTTTAGATTGATTAAAGGTTAATTAGGACTTAAATAATTTCAATTTATTATTTAATTTTCAGATTAATTAAAATTGTTTAGCATAGTTGAATCTTTAATTGTTAATTTCAATTTGTTAATCTTTTACGTTTCATTTCGACACTAAAACAAATTTCAAAAGTATGAATCTAGTCTATGACTAGTGCCCTTTTTATTTCCGTTGCACTTCCATTCATTTTACATACCACCATTTTTGTTTGTGAAAATTTTCACCATTTTATACAAGTTTAGATTTAAACAACTTTCCCTAAGGAGAACATCTAGGAATTTTATTTCTAATTATTACACGACATCCTCCTGCACTTGAGATAACCTTTGTGCTACTCATTTTTTAATGAGTCACCTATCATTGGTAGGGCAAAACACCATGCTTTCTCTGATTTAAAGCATAAGGTTTGGGGGAAACTTTAGTGTTAGAAAGAAAAGTTGTTGTCTCAAGAGGGAAAGAGGTGTTGTTTAAAGTTGTTGCCATGTTAGTCCCAACATATACAATGAGTTGTTTCAAACTTTATTCAAGTTTATGTTCAAAATTAGAAAGTATGATGAAAAAATTTTGGTTGGGTCAAAGGAAAGAAGAGAACAAAATCAGATAGGTCAGTTGGGAGCATATGTGCGAAGCAAAATCAAGGGGTGGGATGAGATTTGAGGATTTAAAGACTTTGAATTTGGCTCTTGTGGCCAAGCAGGGATGGAAAGTATATCAACAGGAAGACTCTTTGGTGCCTAAGATCTACAAAGCAAATTATTTTTCCCATTCAAATTTCTAGGAGCCCAAACTGGGCTCAACCCTATCTTATACTTGGAAGGGCATATGGGAGGCAAAGAACGATTTACTCAAGGGTTGCCGATGGAGGGTTGGTAATGGCAAATTAATCAATATCTGGACTGATTTCTAGCTGCCTGATCACAAGCTTATCCCAAGATTTTAGAATCAAGCAAACTATCAAGAAGATGCAAAAGTTGAGAGCGTCATAGATACAAATACTGGGTGGTGGAGTGTTGAGCAAGTAAGGAGAGTTTTACCGCCTAGGGAGACAATGGAGGTATTTAAGATGCAACTTGGGTAAGCAAACATGGAAGACAGGTTGATATGGGAATATAATGTATAATGTCAAAAATGCCTACAGATTGTTTCTTCAAACACAGAGACAGAATAATGTTAGGGAATGTTCCAATGCAGAGGGGAACAAAGCATTGAAGCATTTATGGAAAATGCAAGTTCCAAATCAAGTTAAGGTGTTTGCATGGAGAATTTGCAAAAATGGGATTCCTACAATGAAGAATTTAAAGAATAGAAAGGTGATAATGGAAGATCAATACTCTTTCTGCAGTGGGCCCTCTGAAGATGATTCTCATGCTTTATTCTATTGCCCTTTGATTCGACAAAAGCTAGAATAAACAGTTCCAATATTTGATACAAGCAGAGGAGGGAACTAATATGATGAATCTAGCTCTGAATGAACATAGCAAAAGTATTAAGGGCAACTTAGACAGATTCTTGTTCATTCCTTGGGGCTTTTGCATGCAATAGGTTAAGCTTCTGTATTCTGAGGCTTTCATGTCTATATATGGTCTTTTCATTTTCATCTTTCACCATTTGATTCTTCTTCTTCTTCTTCTTCTTCTTTTTTATAGGGTACCTCATGGTTTAGATTCCATTAGAATGTATTTTTCAAAGCTCCAGCTATTGCCAACAAAAAACTATAATGAACTAAAATAGACAACAATGGCAACTTGTAGAGGTAAACAAATAGAAGTCTCAACAAGTGATTACCTACATGTCATGTGCAAACTCATACTCATTGTTAAAACTAAGAAGAAGAAGAATTTTATTTCATTCATATTGATTGATTTGTGTACATATTTACAAGAGAGTAAGTATAGAAACATGTACTTATAGTAAGTGGACTAATTAGACTAATGCCTAGAATTAAGGTGATTGCTGATTTTCTAGAGGCTAAGTATATGGGAAGATAGATATTTGTCATTACTTCCCCTCAAGTTGGCGCATGTAGATCTGTAATGCCCAACTTGCGTGAAAAATGGTGAAAAATTTCGTGACCTATGGCTTTGGTGAAGATGTTAGGAACTTGTTCCTTTGAATAAGTATGAATGGCTTTGAGAAGACTCGAGCAAATCTTATCACGAATAATGTGGCAATCAATCTCAATGTGTTTGGTACGCTCATGAAACATGAGATTGTGTGCAATGTAGATGGCAGATTGATTATCACATTGTAAGGTAAAGGGCTTGGGACAAGAAATGCCAAGGTCAATCAAAAGCTGCTTCAACCAGATGAGTTCACAAGTGGTGATGGCCATTGCTCAATATTCAGCTTCAGTGGAAGAACAAGCCACGGTAGTTTGTTTCTTTGTATGCCATGAGATTGGACTTTTACCTCACTAGATGAAGTAATCTATGGTGGATCGATGAGTGGTGGGGTAGCTATCCCAATTAGAATCAGTATATGCTGTGTCATGTAAATTGCTAGAGGAAGAGAAGAAAATTCCTTGGCCTGGACTGCCTTTCATGTAACTAATAACACGAGTAGCTACAGTCATGTGAGGAATGCAAGGAGCATGCATGAACTGACTGAGAATATTTACTGCATAAACAATGTCAAGTAGGGTGATGGTGAGATAGATAAGGCAGCCAACTAGATGACGATACATGTAAGGATCAGGACGGAGGTCACCATCTTGATTGTTGAGTTTCAAGTGTTGTTCCATAGGAAAAGAGGTAGTCTGGGCACCAAGTTAGCCACTATCAGAAAGGATGTCGAGAGCATATTTGCCCTGATTAAGGAAGATACCTTTGTGAGAACGAGCAAATTTGAGTCCAAGAAAATATTTCAGATAACCAAGGTCTTTTGTTTTAAAATGAGTGGAGAGAACTCTCCTCAATCTTAGAAATGGCATTACCAGCGACCAAGATATCATCAACATAAACAAGAACAAGAGTGATGCTGATATGGGTGACAAGAGTGAATAAAGAATGATCAGCCTGAGACTAATGAAAACTTGTATCAAGAAGCACAGTGGTTAGTTTAAAAAACAAGTTGTGGGAGGCTTGTTTGAGACCATAAAGAGACTTTATGAGCTGACAGACGCGGGTCTCCCCCTTGATGCAATATCCTAGTGGTGGTGTCATGTAGACTTCTTCATCAAGGTTCCATGCAAAAAGGCATTGTTGACATCAAGTTGATGAATGATCCAATTTTTTGTGGCAACAACCACCAACAAGCAGCTTACAATGGTCATTTTTGCAACCAGAGCAAATGTCTCATGATAGTCAAGGCCTTCAACCAAAATGTAGCCATTGGCAACTAACTGAGTTTTGTACCTCTCAATGGAACCATTGGCATTGAGCTTAGCTTTGAAAACCCATTTACAACAAATGGGTTTCTTACTAGGAGGAACTACCTCAAGGGTCCAAGTCGAATTATCTTGTAAGTCACAAATTTTAGTGGAAATTGCCTCACACCAATGAGAATGATGAATAGCAACAGAGTAATAAGAGGGATCAGTGCAAGTGGTGAGAGCAATTAAATAAGTAAGGTGAGAGGGAGAAAAATGGGAATATGAAAGAAAAGTAGCTAAAGGGTGAGTGGTACCTCAGCCCTGTGTAGCAAGTGAGAATGCCATGGGCTCCATGTGTAAGGTTAGATAGACGTAGTTGTGAAGGTAGGTAGGCCAAGAAGAAGAGGAAGAATCAGGGAGATCCTAGAAAGGAAAGTGTTGTTCATGAAATGTGACATCACGAGAATAAAGAAATGGACTGAATGTGAAGATTGTAGAGCTTGTATGCTTTATGAGTACTCGGGTAGCCAAGAAAAATACATTTAGTGGCATGAGGAGAAAATTTGTCGCAATGAGCAATGAGAACAGTTTGAGCATAACAAAGGCACCTGAACACACAAAGGTGATCATAGATGGGTGTTTTATCAAAGCGAGTTTCAAAAGGTGATTTATTGTGAATAATGCGACTGGAAGTATGATTGATGAGATATGCTACAGTGAGAACACAATTATCCCAAAATTTTAAAATTAATTGTGCTTGAAAACGGAGACTGCGGGCAACATTAAAAAGGTGCCAGTGTTTACGCTCTGCAATGCTATTTTGTTAAGGAGTTTCAACACAAGTACATTCATGAATGATGCTGTAGTTATGCTAGTATGTTTGAAATTTATGAGAAAGAAATTCTTGTCCATTATCAGTTCTAATGATTTTAATAGTGGTGTTAAATTGATTTTGGACAAGAGCAAAAAAATGCATTAAATGAGTATAAGCTTCAGATTTAAAACGCACAAGATATATCCAAGTAGTGCATGAAAAATAATCAATGATTATGAGGTAATAATGAGCCCCACACAAAGAAGCTATATGATAGCCACCACAAATATCACAAAAAATACGATTAAAAGGGGAAACACTTTTATTAGCAGTAGCAGAAAAATGCAGTCTTATGTGCTTAGAACGAGCACAAATGTCGCAATTAGAGAGAATACAAGGAGAATTAAAAAGGCTAGGAACTGTAAAACGAGAAGGATGGCCTAGACGTTGATGCCATAAGGTCTTATTAGCAATGGGTTGTGCGGCTAATGCGAGAGGAGGTTCAAGTCGATACACATAGAGCCCATTGCAAAGATCACCCACTCCAATCAGCCTTGTCAATTGTAGGTCCTGAAACAAACAAGCGGTAGAAGAGAATAAAATAACACAAGAGATCTGAAGGATAAGTTGAGGAATAGATAAAAGATTGAAGGAGAATTTGGGAACAAAATATACTTGAGAAAAAGTGAGGGAATGGGAGAGGACACAAGTCCCTATCTCTTCGATGGGAACATGCAGTCCAGCGGGTAGCCACAAGAGTTGCTCATAGTCAAGGCTACTTAGATTGGCAAAGGACTCCCATTAGTGGAACATATGGTGGCTGGTGGCACTATCCACCACCAGGTGATGGTGCCGATCAAAGGAAAAAGTAGAGAGGGCGAAAGGGGAGTTACCAACAAAGTGAGCTGAGCTAAAGGAAGTGATGAGGCTGAAGGGGTTGAGGAGGATAGTGTGAGCAAGGAGAGGAGCTTCTGGTACCATGTTAAAATTGAGAAGAAGAAGAATTTTATTTCGTCTGTATTGATTGATTTATGTACATCTTTACAAATAAGTAGATTTACAAGAGACTAAGTATAGAAACATGTACATATGGTAAGTGGACTAATTAGACTAATGCCTAGAATTAAGGTGATTGCTGATTTTCTGGAGGCTAAGTATATGGGAAGATAGATAACTATCAATACTCATCATCTGTATCAACCTTGACAATCAAGGCATTGTTCTCATACTCCACAACAACCTATGACAAATCAAGTGTAAAGGTTATTCATGTGCTTGTCTTATGTTGAAACAATAACCTTTTTTATTTTGCATTGATTGTTTGATAATTAAGCATGAAATACAGTCAGTCTTCATAAAGAATTTACTATAAGAAACTTCATATTCCTACTTTTGTGCGATGCAATGCAAAATACATAAATGAAACCTATGTTTTTGTCACAAACCCATTAAACTTTTGGTATCTTCACTTTGATAGTACAAAGGATATGGTTGGCACGACAAAAAATGAGACTTCTCAAGTAACTACGGTAAATAATCCCTTCTCCCTTCCCATTATTGTAGAATGAAGCACTTACTATACTTTGAAAGGAACCAAACTATTTTCACTTGGACAATGCAGTATGGGCATCTTAAATGAGAAAGTAAGACTGCATAGAAAATTGCTCTAACAATCACAATGACCAAGTTTGTTTACCTTATATTGCAAGCTCTCTTGTTGGACAAATTCAGCTTCATAATCACTTGGTCCCAGTCTCCTACCATGCATAGGTTCAACTTCAACCCGATTTTATGCCAAATTGGGGTACTGAGTCTCGAGTTTATTTTCCCTAATTGCCTTCTCTGGGTCATGATTTGGCTTTTGCATCTCTGCTAAATTTTAGATATGAATCACTAGAGATTATAGTCAACATAAACGTCATCAATAATGGGATGTCTAAAATAATGAAACATATAAGTAGAGTAGTGACACAAGTATACATACCAAAAGCACGGCCTTAAGTTGGGTCATGCTCATTGAAATTGGTGCACCGTTGTTCCACTCCCTTAGTTCCAAGAGGACTTGCAAAAAGTCCTTTTGTCTTGTATTTGTCGTTTTTTCTTCTTTAGTTTTGGCCAAACTAATAATCTGTTTGTAAATGGCATAATCAAGTATTCGGTCAATGCTTTGGGAAATCATCTTTGGTTTCCTTTTGATCCCTTGTAAATCAAAACTTGCTAATGTGTAATAAAGGTCTGGAACTTTTTGTTTTCTGACCAGGAACATTACATCCGCAAACATATGGTTAAACTCAACTACAAATTTAACCCCTTCCTCTCCATGTGACACCGGATAGAATAACGATTATCCTGTAGGCTAATTCCAACAGATGATTCATAGGGAAGAACAGGAGAAAATAGCCCAAAATACAGAGAGAAAAGTCTCTAGGATTTAACTGAATATTATCAAATCAGGCAATCTCCAAAATCAATCCACAAGCTGGACTGTTATAGCAAAAAATCGTGTTTATCCGATTTTTTTCAAAAATAGCAAAATCTTGAAAATCACTCCAAATTGAAATTCAAAATAAAATAAGCAAACTGCAAAAAATGGGGCCCAAATCAGGTTTAAAATGACTTCCTAACTGACAAATGAAATATTATCAGAAATAGTAAAAAATAACTAAAACTAGTGATTCGGAGGGAAAAATAGTAGAATTTGAGGTTGAAAAAAGGGTACATGGAGCCATGCTCGATACGGACAGCGTGTGCACCGAAATGAGCTTTCTGACTTCGGGTCTTATGCACAATTCCAATACCCGTAGCCTAAGTTATGGCTAAAAGACTGAAACGCACTTAAAACGGCCCCAATTAGGAACATATCATAATCAATTCCCGCCTTTGTGCTGATCTGCTAACTCATGATATCTCAGCGCTATCAAGGTGCAATTTGACAGCTCAGCATCATTTATCTCAGATCCCCCTTTATCACCATGTGCCACCCCATAGCATGTTCATGATGGCATTCATCGCCGTCACAAACGCTAGTTCCCCCAAATCTACTAGAGTGCCTATTTTTTCATATACATTTTTAATAGTGTTCCTTACCACTTCTCGTCGTAAAGCAAATGTAGTATCAAGATTAGTTGTGCTTAGCATCTCTCTCGCAAATATCTTTCGCAGCATCTTCCAATCAGGACCATTTAGGGAAAAAGCAATACCAACTTTCCCATATGTGACAGCAAGTACAGCTCTGTTAGCATCATGGTTGGAAAATATTGCATCATAGTCATAAACAACTTCCTTAACTAGTGAGGGTGAGCTAATCACAATGCACAATTTATTTGCAAGCCAAACTTTATAGATGGGGCCATAGATCCCTCCCAATTGTTTAGATTTTGTATGAAGTTCTACACCTATAAACGGAAGGTACCCGACTATCGACAAGCCATGGGGACCTGGTGGCAATGGAGGTACTGCGGCCTTTCTTTGTTTCTTGAATGTTCATAGGAATCATCACACTGCAAATATACTGATCAAAACAGTGAAAGTTGTGCTAGAAAATCTCCCGTCGCGAGCATAGGACCTCCACCATCCCATCATAAAATCTTCATTCAAGTGTAGGGAGATGTGAATAAAAAAAAAAAAAAGTTAAAATTAAGAATATGTATGTAATGGGTGTTTGGTTAAAGCATGGCCTAGAAAGTAGCTAGAAAGCTAGGAAGAAGATAGAACGAGACTTTTTGGGGGAAGTTGAGCATATAGAGACATTTTGTTCCCGTACTCTTAGATTTACAAAAGGATCTATAAAAGTAATGCTCAAAATTATTGTGATTAAATATAATAATTAAATTTACTTGATAAAAAATATTTTTTACAATTTAATGTACTAAAACAAATTATACTAAATTATAAGACCTCTTCGAGACAAATATTTCCCTTTTCTTAACTTAGGCTTTACGATTGATTATGGGATGGAAATCACGTACGTGGGCACTTACAATTTGAGTCCCAAGGGCTTAATAATGTTGTGTACGTTTTTTCAATGGAAACCATGTTTTTCCATCTTCCACTTCAATAATTTATCTGCCGATTGACCCTCAAGTACGTAGTCTTCAAAGAGAATGATCCTATGCGGTTTGCCCTTTCTGGTCATTCAGTTTGACCATTCGTTTATTTTCATTTTTTTCTTTAATAATTAAGAAAATAATTATTAATAAATTTATATATTTAATTATTTTATAAATATTATTTACAGATATTTAAAATAAATTTTAAAAAAATAAAAAATACAAATAAACTGTGAGACACGCACAACAATACATTCTGGACGGCATATATAAAACCAGCGTCCATCCTTCAACGCCTTCTATCAACCCCAGTTATGACAACTAAATAAATTTATTTGCAAGATTTTCAATTTAATATTAAACACATTATTGAATGTAGAAGTTACATCAATTTATATAAAAAATTATTAATATTTTAATATTTTTATTATGAATACAATAGATCTCTCTCAGTAAGTGATGTGCCATACAAAACGCTTATATATACCATTTTTTAATTCTCTAGAATATAATATCCATTTATTCCAACTTATGCTTTTGTCACCTGATCATTCGTTTCTTTATTTGACTCTTATCATGACTTATATTTTAACCCTTCACTATTCATCATGTTTGGGAAGTTAGGAATCCTTTGCTGAAAGTAGGATTGATATATAACGTATCAAGAAGGAGAGTTAAATCCTAATATATAATTTATATTCTAATAGTTATTGATTGAGGGTTTTTTTTTTTTTTTGACTTGGTGTTTTTCCTCAAACTTCAGAATTTGATATATGCACACAACCCAACTACAACTTTTATACAACTCAGTATTAAGATATTACTATCTTTTAAATTTAAACTGATCCAAAAAAAAAATAAAATTCAAATAACTTTAAACTACATTAATATTTAAATAATGAATTGTGTAGAAATTGTATATGCATATTTCATTATTAAACTCTATCGCAATAACTTATGAAAAAAGTAATAGGGCTAAAAAACATAGTGGAGAAATTCAAACCATACTTCCTAGTTGAGGTGAGAGGAAGCGCCCGCAATCCCCTTGGGATGCTAAGGAGATGTGCCTCTAACTTTGGTCTTCATAAATCATTGAGGGTTGCATGGATGTGGCTTACACAACGGGCTTGAGACAATTTGGGATGTACTCCCTAGCTCTAATCTTCATAACTCCTTGCGAGTCGCGGGGAAGTGGCATTCGCAAACTAAGAATTTCACCTAAAGATCGATGTGAGAGCTAGTGTGATTGTTTCCCAGGCCAAGATCTACTGATGATATCATGGAACATCATCAAACATCTGATGATCTAATAGTGGCTAGTGTTTATGTCGCATCTCATTCCAATGGGTCGCAATGGTTGTTCATCTAGTTTTGAGTATATTGGTCGTGGTTTTGGTTCTATCTCCAATAGGTCAAATCACGGGAGCAGTCATGGTCAAGGCCCCAATGGCTTGTCTAGTGCTCAACTTATTTATCAAGTAAAGGCGGGGCATATTGATCTACACTACCATTGCTACAATGAGTCCTACCAAAGTGACTTCTCCTCTATGCAATTTTATTGCATCAATCCCTATTGATCAACATATTGTAACTGGTATCTTAACACTGGCCTAACACATTATTTGACTTCATATCTATCCAATCTCAATGCCAACGATGAAGAGTATAGTGTTTCCAATCAAATTCATATTGGTAATGATGCTGGTTTAACCATCAATCACCATGGCACATAAACCTTCTACTCCTGAATATTATTTTCTATTACATAATATTCTTCATGTCCCTCAAATCACCAAAAATTTACTTTCTGTTAAAGAATTTACCTAGCTAATAATAACCCTTTTTTTTTTTTTATAAATTTCATCCCTCTTGTTTTTTTGTGAAGGATCGAGCAACAGGGACCATTCCACTTTCCAAGTAAGAATGGGCTTTACTCCTTTCTTGCATCCAATAAGGATTCTCATTCATCTACACTTGTTGAAGAACGAACCTTGCTTCCCTAATGGCACTCCATGATGGGTCATCTAGCTTTAAAAATTGTTTGTCAAGTCTTATCTTAGTTTTCTCTCCTTGTAGTCCCTTCTAAGTTCAGGTTTTCATGTCTTGTGTGTCATAGTTCTAAAAGTTGTCAGTTACCATTTTTTGAGTCACAGAATCGTACATCGACACCACTTAAATTAATTTATAGTGATGTTTGGGAGGCCTTCCCTATTCTTTCACTTATGGTTTTCACTATTACATTCCAGTCGCTACACATGGTTCTACCCTAATTCTTGCAAAAGTGATGTTCTCACTAATTTTTGCAAACCCCAACCCTATGTTGAACGATTCTTTAATTGCAAAATTAAAGCTGTTTAATTCGACTGGGTTGCTAAATCTCATCCTTCATGTCCTCTTTTAGGATTTCTCATAGTTGTTCCTACCCTCACACTCATCAATAGAATGGCACTGTTGAGTGAAAACACCGCCATATTGTTAGAACTGGTTTGACTCTTTTAAATCATAGTCACATTTCACTTTTGGGATGATGCATTTCACACTTCTTGCATGCCATCACCCATCTCCCACAACCAGTCTCCATTTCAACGTCTCCTTTATAGCTACCCTGATGTAGGGAAGGGCAGTAGGGCCCCGCCCCTGTATGGGGGGAGGGGTGATCCCCCGTCCGGGGTAGGTGCCCTCGCCCACATCTAGCACCCCCAGAGGGGGTGGGGATACGATGGCCCAACCCTGGCCCCTCCACGTATAGTATATATAACTAATATATATAATTATAATTATATATACTTATAATAAAAAAACAATATGCCAGCCATCAAAATGGCATTGTTTTGCCATTGACAAAATGACATCGTTTTGATGGCTAGGTTTTACTTTTAAATCTACCCATCTCACAACACGCCATTTTCTCAATGGCAAAATGACGCCATTTATAGATGGGTTTTAAGTCCCCCCCAAGGCCCCCCTCCAGCTACCTCAATTTCTTCCCCTCTCTCTCTCTCTCTCTCTCTCTCTCTCTCTCTCTCTCTCTCTCTCTCCTACTCCATCATTCCATCGCACGTTGTAGCACCATCGTCATCATTGTCTATCGTCAAAGATAAGTGCACCATGTTGTGGAGGATTGATTTATTTAAGTTTATTTATTTAGTTTTTTTTTTTTAGTTATGGAATATGGATTATGGAGGATGCGATTAAATTGAAGAGTTGGAGAATAGGATTGTGAATTGTGTGTTGAGATGATTCATATGTGCATGTGTATGATTGTAATTTGTAAATTGATTGAATCTTTGGTGCAAATATGAAATCCTAAATTAATTTAGGGGTTTCCTGGTCTATCTATGATAGTATGATTCTAGGCTTTGAGATTGCAAAATTTGAAGTAATGACAATATGATTTCTGGACATAATGATAAAACCCAACAATCAATCACGAGTTGTTTAAAATGGACAAGCAATGATTTTACATTTTTACTTGGTCTGATTTAAAATGGACAATAAGGATGACTTTCTCTTGCTTGCAAAGCTTTCACAAATAATTTTCTTTACAACCAATAATCTTTTTATTTATTTATTTATTTTCCCTATTTTGCTCTTATTTGGAAAACTCAATAATCTATTCCTAGTCAATTTTTCCAACTAGTTGTGCAAAGTCATCTCTATTCTCTGTCAAAGATTCCAACCCTAAATTTGTAAATTCCATGAATTAAATTGGTGTTCAAAATTGTTTTAATTATGTTGAAATGCATCTTTCTATATTAGATGAGAATTTTTGTAACTACATGAATTTGTTATAACAAAACAAATCAGTTTATGACTCTATCATGTGTATGTTGATCCTTTTCTAAAAATAAAGAATTAATTAATGAACTTGAGTGATTGTAACTTGTTGCATGGTTTTAATTGTTTGAACTTGGTGTGATGTTGCTTCATTTCAGATTTTTGGGAAAATAGAAAATCTGTCAGATTCTAGTGCTATCTCTCCTACCCCTACCCCTACCCCTACCCCAACACTTCAAATTTGTTTTCCTTTTAATTGTTTATAATTCTATTTTTTCGTTTTAAATTATTAATATTTTAGGTTTTATGATCTCAATTCTCACAGTCTTACAGCAGTCAGCACAACTCACTTTTCTACCACCATGGCCACCCCAAGTTCTAATGAAGAATGAAATATTATTCTTTTGTTGATTTAGTTAATTGTAATGTTGCTACAATAGTAAAATTTGTAATATTTTTAGATGAATTTGTAATTTTGTAATATTTTTCTCTTAATTATCATTGTAATATACTAATAGCTTAGTTATGGTTATTAGTTAATAGTTGCAACTTAGTAGTATATTAGTATATAATTTTGTAAATTATCATTGTAAATTATTTTTTGTAATTTTTATTATTAAATTTATATTTTTCTAATTTTTTTTTACTTCAATTCGGAGAATCCTAATTGGGCCTATGGCTCAATCCTAGTGGCTGCTGGGGGGGGGGGGGGCGGGCGTATTGGCCGTCTGCCCCTACACCCTGGTGCCCAGACAAGGTTACCTCGCCCCCACACACCGAGGGTGGGTGCCAGGATGGAAAACCCCAACCCCCGCATATGTGTGGGCGGGGGGTAGGGAGGGGCCTACCCCACCCCATAGGGGCTGGGTAGCACCCCTACCCTAATTATTCTTTCCTTCGTGTCTTTGGTTGTGTCTGTTTACCCAAACTACAACCATATACTTGTCACAAATTGTAGCCCCAATCCATTCATTGTATCCTCCTCGGCTATAGCCTAAACCACAAAGGGTATAAAAGTGTCAAGCCCCAAAGGGCAAATAATCATTTCATGGGATGTTGTTTTTGAGGAAACAATTTTTCCATTCCAACCCTGGTCATCCTATTCTTAGTTGACCCAAAACCAGTCCCTGTTGGTCCAAGGTGAACATCGTTCATAGTTTTTCCTTCCTACACTCGGGTCCATTCCTTGTTGCTTAATTGTGTAGTAGGCTAGAAGCTGAGCCAATGTCTGCCCAATTAGAATGGTCAAGCAATGGCCTACACATCCGAAAAAGCCAATCATCCCCTTCCTCACTCTCAAATTCAATAGAACCCTTATCCTCAACTTAGACGTCTCCTCCTTCAATCCCAAATCCTCTTGAATCCTCTTCATCATCACTTGAGCCTTCCACTCAACCACCTGTAGATCCTCTTCCCTCCCTACACGCTATGGTCACTTGGTCAAAAACAATATATCTAAACCCAAACACCACACTGATGGTATTGTTCAGCATTTCCTTCCCAAAGCCCTCATTTCTAAAACTAATTCAATCATGGTTAAACCAACGTGCTATTCTACTACAGTCAAGCACCCTATGGAGAGCTGTCGTGAATTAAAAGTTTGATGCCCAACTAAAAAATGGCACCTTAGTTCTACCACTGCAACTTGAAATGTCATTGGTTGATCAAAATGGGTATATAGGATAAAAAGGAAAGCTAACAGCGAGGTCAAATTCTATAAGGCAAGTTTGGTTTCCAAGGGATATCTCCATCAATTTGCTATTGATTACTCTAAAACCTACAGTTTGATTATCAAACCAATTATCTCCATTGTTGTGTCTTCAGGTTGGTCAATTAGACAAATTAATGTGCTTAATGCCTTTTTCCATGGTACACTATCAGAGGAGGTTTTCATGACTCAACCTCTTGGTTATCTTCATCCACACTTTCCAAATCACACTTGCAAGCTACACAAGGCATTGTATGGACTAAAACAGGCCCCAAGCCTGGTTTTCCCATCTAAGCATTCATTTATTGGAGTTGGGCTTTCATGGCTTAAGTCCATATACTTCCATATTTATTCACAACTCTACTAAGTTCAATGTGTATATACTAATCTATCTCGAAGACATACTGATTACCTGCTCATCCAAGCATGCCGTTAATGACTTGTTGAATACTATGTTTTATGATTTTGAAATCAAGAACTTGTGTAGTTTGAATTTTTCTTTTTCTTCGATATTGAGGCACTCAACTCCAACGGCCAAATCCTATTATCTCAACAATGCTAGTATATCATGGATATTCTAAAAAATATAAAAATGCATGGGGCCAAGTTATTTGACATTCCAATGTCTAGTTCCACTGATCTAAGTGCCTTTGATGTTGAGGGTTTCTGTGACGCCCCCAAATTCCATTTGAGATCGGACGGACATTTGAAGCGTCGAGACATGCAACACAAGTTACCTGTCCTCGTTCATGACATATAAGATGCAATGTTCCTAACATGCATCTAACATTATGCAATATTTGCAGCGGATAATTTTTTTCTTTAGCAATACTATGCACCAAATTGAAAATATCCGAAATGCTTAAAACATATTTCATACATAAAGACCCATTGAACAACTAAGATCACAACACTAGTCCAAAATGGTTATGATCCAAAAAGTACTAGAGATGCAACTCCATCGTACAAGTAGTAATTTACGTTAACTACTATATTAACATTGACGTCGCACCGTCGCTTAGTCAACTGTGTCTAGTTGATTAGCTCCTCATTCTCTTTCAGGTCCTGTAACAAGATCTACCATTCGGGGGGAATGGTAGTTGGGACTACCAAAGTGAGATTTGATTACAAATCTCAGTAAGTTAACAGAAAACTTCCACACAAGCTAATGATGCATGGATGACAGTAAAAGTATAAATGTATAATCAAATTCATAAGTAATTAAAGCATAACTTGGCGTACAACATAGTATAATTGACATAACCTAAATTGAAATGAACTGAACTTGACTTGACATGAACTTGATCTGAAACTTGACTTAGCATGAACTTGCTTTGAAACTTGAATTAACATGGACATGATATGAAACTTAACTTATCCTGAACTTGTTCTGAAACTTGACTTAACATGAATGTGATATGAAACTTGACTTACCATGAACTTATTCTGAAACTTGACTTAACATGAAAAATACATACTCCACAGTTGTTGTGGCTCCATGTATTCTACGTGTAAATACATACTCCACAGTTGTTGTGGCCCTATGTATTCTACACAAACTTGACTTAACATGAAAAATACATACTCCATAGTTGTTGTGGCCCCATGTATTCTACGTGTAAATACATATTCCACATTTGTTGTGGCCCCATGTATTCTACGTGTAAATACATACTCCACAGTTGTTATGCCCCCATGTATTCTACACATCACAATGCAGTTAAATACATACTCCACAGTTGTTATGGCCCCATGTATTTTACGTGTAATACATACTCCACAGTTGTTGTGGCCCCATGTATTCTATATGTCACAATTGCTGTGTCTCACATAGTGTATGCGTCACAATTGCCGTGACCCCATACTTCGTGTACCACAAATGTTGTGGATCCCACGAAACTAAATGTACTCAAGATGAAACGTGACTGGAATATGAAAGGACTGAAGCCCTAATGTAATATAACTGACTTGAACATAACTTGAAATACATGACCAACTTGATATAGAAACATTTCGTAACATGGCATAACATATAATAGACAACATATTTAACATGACATACTTGCAACAGTGAATATTACATGACTTGACATACATGTAATAGATGGCATACTTAGCATGACGAACTTGTAATATACAGTAATACATGACAGAATATATTATGTAATAAATAAAAATTGATGACAGAATAAATTCTATATAATAGACAATTACGTGATAACTTGGCATGGCATGAAATATATGATAACACACATACATACACTGTAGTTCTTTTACTTAGCACACATACACAGTAGACTGCTAGTAAGTTAAAAGCTAACTTACCTCGATCTCCGCATTTTTTATAAAACCTTAAGCGCGATCACGAGAAATTGTAATTAGTGATTCTAAAAGTTAGCACTAAATCACTAATAAATTGAAATATGGAAAATACTAACTTAAAGAGTAAAATTTTCATTTTACTCTCTGCATATAGGAAAATGACCGTTTTACCAATAACTTAAGGATTTTGCATACTAACTCCAAAAGTCACCAAAATTTACATACCTCATGTAAATTTTATCCTCAATTCAAATATCAACTTAGAAAAATTTAAAACTAATCACAACTATTAAAACTCCATAGGGCCGAAATTCTCATATGCTATTTCTATTGATTTTTGTTTTCAACTTGTTTTGATCAACCTTTTGATCTATGACTTATAAATATGTGATCTTCAAACAAAACCATCACATGATTTAAAAAGATATCCTAAAACATATATAAGCTTCTAATTCAAGATCACATGGTTAAAAATTAACCAAAACATAAATTTAGCCAAGAACATCCACACTTTGGCCTATCTGAATATCTCTTTGCATAAAATTTCATATCTTTGAAAATAACATCAAATATCTTCAAAATAATAACATAATATGTATATAAGATGCTTAGGATTCTCCAATAAAATTATCAAAGTCATTGGAATAGGTTTAGACCACCAAAGAGTTAAACTTTCTCAAAACAGAAACTGTTTTTCCTCTTCCAGTTTCTAAGTTTCTAAATCTAAGAAAATCTTTCATCAAAACCTTTAATCATGCAAAACTCCTCAACCAATAGTCATATATACATGTTAACAATACTCCATAAAAATTTCGGACCAATATCTATCCATTAGCTTGGTCAAAAACTTCAAACTATAACATATTCTCCAGTTTATCTCTTAGAATGACCTTTCTATAGTTTACACAATATTTGACTAACCAAATGATCTTCAAATGGGAAAAATAAGATATCCACATAAACTAGACTAAAAAAGGAACAACTTATGTGAGGAAACTTTATGATAAAACACTTACAAAAACTTCGAAATGAGTGTACAAAAGAACTCCTAAAAACTGTCCGAGAGAGAGCGTTTGGTATTCTTTTAATGGAAAGTGTAAATGGGATAATTTCGTGGGGAGGGGTGACTGAAGATACTTATGGATGAGATATGGAAGAGATGAGGCTGGAGTGAGAGTTAAGTGTAGGACTCTCTTACTTGAAGTGAGAGTTAAGTGTAAGACCCTCTTACCCCAAGTGAGAGTTAAGTGTAGGACTCTCTTACCCAATAATATCCACGAAATTAGCTTAAAATATTTTTATCCAATAATATCCACAAAATTAGTTTAAAATATTTTTATCCAATAATATCTACAAAAATTAGTTCAAGATATTTTTATCCAATAATATCTACAGTTTTGAACAGACGTTTCATCCAAAAATATGAAAAAATGTTATTACGCCATAAGACCTTAAATAACCCTCCGAGTCTAATGGCACAAACCATAATACATTTTGACACTTCTAACTATCTCCAATAATCAAAAACACACTTCGGATACCATAGTAAATAATAACACTAACTATGTAGTTAGACTAAAACCTATACGATTAATGGATTCGTGAAAACTTATAGAGTCTTCACGAGGTTCCTAAAGTTAATAAAAATTCCACAATTGAATTTCTAGCGGGCTATTACAGTTTCAATGACACTACTCTATTTCATATTACAGTTAAGACCTTACAATACTTATTAGTAACTTGCTCATATATTGCTTTGACATTCAAAAAATTATCTCAATTCATGCACGTACCAAAATTGTCACATTGGCAGGCGACAAAGCATCTTCTTCGCTGTTTAAAATAGACAATTAGATATGGTCTATATTTGAAATCCATAAATACTATTCTACAAGCATTTTTGAATGTCAAGTGGGCGGACTCCCATGATGATAAATGATCAACTAGAGGATTTTATATTTTATTAGGATAGAATCCAATTTTAGGTAACTTTGAAAGGCAGGCTACAGTGGCTTGGCTGAGCACCAAGGTTGGGTATAAGGCATTGGCCAATATAATAACTGAAATTCACTGGCTTCAATCCTTAGTTTAGGAACTTGGTATTAAACTCTCACAATCCCCTATCTTATGGTGTGACGACATAAGAGCATGCAATGTATTTGTCAACAAATCTAGTTTTCCATGCTTGTACAAAGCATGTATAAATTGATTTTTACTTTGTATGGGACATGGTTGCCTAGAAACTCATTGAGACCAAGTTTCTGTCTCTTAGCAAATATCTAAACTAGTCCCCAACCACCCACAAACCCCCTACCCCCCCCCCCCCCCCCCCCCCCCCCGCCCCCGCCCCCGGTGGCAAGCAGTCTTCATCAAACTTTACAACAATCCATTCCAAGCTCAATGTAGTTTCCAATTCATTGGACTTACGGGGGAATGTTAAGAATAAAGAATTCAATCATGATAAGTCATCCAAGTTTATAAGATATGCTCAATTAGAGTTTATTATTTTTTTCCACTACTGTTTCCATTGTAACAGACTCTTAATAGAACTCTATAAACTTCCTATATTAATATCACATGCCACACATTATTATGTGTGGTTGATATTTTCTTAACAATCCCCTACATTGATTAGCTAAATATTTGGAATGTTGTAAAAGAAGTTGTTGGCAACTAATAAAAGAAACAAATCCCTTTTTACCAATTGCAAAATAAAATATAATTAATGAATGAAAAGAGAGCGTAGTCTGCTGACTTTGAATTGAGGTTCTGATAATGAAGGTTTCCTAGTAGTCGTGATACACTCTACTCTTATTGCTCTCTCTTTATACCACTAACCAAAGTTTTGGCTGTTTTGCTTTAAGGTAAAAACAATTCCATTGTTAATGGTGTATATCATAACACATGATTGGTGGACTACAGTGTGCATTTCGGCATACTCATGGAAAAAAAAAATCATGGAGATGCTTTATTTGTGTCAATGTTCCAGAATCGACGAAGATGATCATGCATGTAGACTTCATTTACATGATCATTACAATACAAAATGCCCCAAAAAAAATTCTTTACTATAGAACCATGCACATCAAAAGGACAAAAGAAGAAGAAAAGGAAACGTCAAAGTAAGATTTTATTCATAGGCCAATAATTGCACAAATCGAGATACAAGCGAGTGTACATATAAGCCTCTTTGCAAACAAGCAAAATGGCTTATTTGGAAACCATCATTACATTGTCTATACTATAGGAAGTGAAAACCATCAAAACTGTCTATATATTGCAATAGAGTATATTTCTCGCATTGTTCTATTCTGTGTAGAGCTCAAACTTAGATAACCTTGGAGTTAGAATTCTAATGGTTGGATTCTTTTTCTTGGTAACAACACTGAAAATGTCAGAAAATTCTATCTCTGAACCTAGTGGCAATTTCCACTTATAGGAATGCAAAAATGAAGCCAAGATGTACTTGAGTGTCCTCTCCGCTAGTGTCAGCCCTGCACATATTCTTCTCCTTGACCCAAATGGAAAATATTTAAAGCTGTTGCCCAAATAATCAAACCTACCATAAGCATTATTTAGAAACCTCTCAGGTTTAAATTCCAAGGGATTCCCCCAATACTTTGGATCCCTTTGTATAGCCCAAGCATTCAAGAAAATACTAGAACCTTTGGGTACATGGTACCCTCCAATGATGCTAGATTCACTTGGAGTACGAACTAAAAGGAAAGGACCAGGTGGGTGCACACGGAACGTCTCTTTAATAACAGCTTCTAAATAATGTAATTTGAGCAAATGAGATTCTTCAACTAAGTTGTCCAACCCCACAATTTCTGTTAATTCTTCAGTAACCTTTTTCATTATCTCTGGATGCTTCAACAACCTTGCCATCACCCATTCACACATAGTTGTTGTTGTGTCGGATCCAGTCACCACTATGTCCTATTTAAACAAGAGTAAGGTGATTAGATCAATTGAAGATTGAAAGAAAAAAAAACAAACAAACCAAAATAAAGTTTGGATGTCTATGAATTAGTTAAAGTTATTAATGGTAAAATCAACCCCTCATGTTCAGCTCTAAAGTACTAATGAAATAAGAAAGTAAAAAAGCAGACACAAACATATATATATATATACACATACAAGAACCATAGCCTTAAGTTGTGTCATGCTCTTTGATGGTGTACCGTAGTCTTGCTCCCTTAGTTCCAAGAGAACTTCCAAAAAGTACTTTTGTCTTGTCTTTGTCATTCCCTCTTCTTTGGCTTTGGCCAAACTCTTGATCTGTCTATTAATGGCATAATCAAGTACTCCATCAATGGTTTCAAAAATTCTCTTTGCTTTCCTTCCAATCCCTTGTAAATCAAAGCTGGCTAAAGCCGGGAAAAAATCCGAAACATTGTTTTTCCGAGAATGATAAATAATTCTGTAAAGATATGCTTAAACTCTACTCCAAACTTAGCCCCTTCCTCTCCACATAGTGTGCCACCCCAAATCATGTTCATGATGGTATTCATCACCGTTACAAACACCAGGTCCCCTAAATCTATAGGTGTGCCTTTTTTGTCATACAGACTTTTAATGGTGTTCCTTACCTCTTCTTTTTGTAAAGCAAATGTACTATTAAGATTTGCTGGACTTAACATCTCTCTCACAAACATCTTCCGCAACATCTTCCAGTTAGGACCATTCAGGGAAAGACCAATATTAACTGCCCCGTATGAGAGAGAAAGTCCAACTATGTTAATATCACGGTTGGAAAATATTGCATCTTGGTCACGAACAACTTCTTTAACTAGTGAGGGTGAGCTAATCACAATGCACAATTTGTTTCCAAGCCAGACCTTATAGATGGGGCCATAGATCCCATACAGTTGTTCAAATTTTGTATGAAGTTCTGTACCTACAAATGGAAGATACCCAACTATTGGCAAGCCACAGGACCTGGTGGCAATGGAGGTACTGCAGCCTTTCTTTGTTTCTTGACAGCCAACCATAACACCACAAATATACCAAACAAAATAGTGAGAGTTGAGCTAGAAAATCTCTCATCGCCAGCATAGGACCTCCACCACCCCATCGCAGAAGCTGCATTCAAGTGTAGGAAGAAGTGAAAAAAAAAATGGTCAAAATAAAAAATATGTATGTTATGTGTGTTGAGTTGAAGCATGGCCTAGAAGGTAAGGAAGAAGATAGAATGAGACTTATCAGTGAGATTTGAGCATGTATAAGTATTTTGTTAGAGATAATCGAAGTGTTAGATTTATAAAAAGAAATAATGATCACATATTAATGTGGTTACGCTTTACCATTGATTAGTGTGAAGGAAATCACATTGGCACTTGCAATTTGAGTCACATGGGCCTAAGAAGTCTTATCAATATGTTGACGTTTTACAGTTCATTTAGGCAGTTAGGTGGTTTGTGGAGGTTTGAGCTACCTCTCTCTCCCAATTTATTTATTTAATTTTATTTTATATTTTCTTACCGCTTTTCGCAAATTCTCATAACCTGGACTACCTTCACAATTTAATATTGAAATTGACTTTGAAATATTTTGTTTGGGTCAAATATTGGGTTGGATTCTTGTTTACTAGAGTTTTGTGTGTGTATAGATACATGTTCTTTAGGCTTATTTGGATAGTGAGAGTATTTTATCATATCTAATTTTAATGTTATAATTTTTTTAAAATTTCACACAAAATATAATAAATAATTTAATTTTTTTAAATATCAAAATAATAATAATATTCTAACAATATTTTATTTCATTTTCATTTAAAACTACCTCATCTTATCTCGCTATCTAAACTGTACATCAATCTTTTTTAGCTGTTTATTGCTCAATCTTAATTTGACTATTTTAATTACACGAATCAAATATATCAATTTTGATTTTGGACTCATTATAGTATATAGATGCATATATGGCGTGCTGTAATTATCTGTATACTTTGTTTAGTAAAATATGCATGCGCCTACAAAAGAAATGATTATGTTGAATTAATACAAAGAAACTTATATCAATCCATTTTGAATTCTTTAATTTAAATGGATTGAATTGAACTTATTAACATAATATTATATCTTTAAAAACATATATAACTTGTATCAAAATATATGTACATACTCAAAAGTACTACATCAGCAACAAAATCAATTTGAAGATTGATGCCCATAACCAAAATTAGTACATATTTCCAACTTCTCAACACTTATCTAAATATCCAAGCAAAATGGAATTGTGATCCCATAAAATTCATCTACATGAACAAATAAATAAAAAACCATATTCCACGAATCCATTCCAACATACACTAGTTATTAACATTAAATTACTCTGAGTTTTAAGAAATTAAAAAAATACTAACCTGGTCTTAGAGCTTTAAAACTTGTTTAATTATATAGATCGTTCAAGTGAAGCATGTTGACAAGATATTGATATGTTTATAATCGTTTTGAAAAGATCAATTGGCCCATTTAAGCCAAATTTTGTCACAACAAGTAACAAGTCTTTACTCTCGTATCAGTTTACAAATCATGTGTTAAAAAATTATATGGGTCCGAAGCAAATTTTCTGCTAGCTAGACTATTTTTCGATATATCTTGTGAGCTTGTTAGAAAGAAACTCTGGTGTGGAATGATCAACAATAATAGAGCCGTTTTGAGGGATTAATATGTGATAATTAAGCAATTTTTTACTGTTCATCTCCCCGTTCACATATCAGCTTTATGATTAGTGATTGCAAAAAGATATTGAATACCATGAAACCATACCATAACATAAGAAAACAAGCAAAAAGATAATGAGATTTGAGGAAATATTTTTGGAATTGATAAAGGAAGAGACTAATTACAAGTTGGAACTTTGGACGGAAGTCACAACTTTTTTTTTTTTTTTTTTTAATAACAGAACATCCATTCATTTAAAGAGGACATACAACTTTGACTTAAAACATCAAGCTAGTTACAAACATTAAAAGCTTCTCAACACACTAATGTAGTTGACATTGTCTAGTCCAGACGCTAAACTCTAAAGACCTAAGTCTAAGAGACAGCTCAACTCTATCTATAATAGAGTTACCAAATCCCCATACCCGACTAAGCGGAATATGGGGCACCAAATATGTGACTTAAAACGGAAGTCACAGCTTGATCTTTGAGAACAAGAGCTTTAATTTACAAATATGGATCAAATGGTGTTTCGAATTCTGCACAACTCATGTTTGAGCACGCCTTTATATAGAGCCTGAAGTCATGACTTTTTGCTTCGAATAAGTCTATACGTGACTTATCCTGACTTATCCTGATTATACGGAAGTCATAATCATACTATTACTTTCTTTTCATTCATCTAATCACCGAGATGTATTGATGGCATATACTTTCACGATTTCAAACTTTAGTCACGCAAAGTCCTTACCAATCTTTCTAAATCTTCTTTTTTTGGCATATACTTTTCACGATTTCAAACTTTTTCATAAAAACTTCTTTCATTTTCATAAATGGATCTGTGTTCTTCCCAGCCTTTTCACGTTTTGTTTTGTTTTTCTTTTTGTTTTTCTTTTTTTTGGTTGTTGTTAGTAGTCTTGTCCCAGTAACTTCCCAGCCTTATCAAATTTTTCCTTTTTCTTTTTGGTTCTTTTTAGTAGTCTTGTCCTAGGGGTGGGCAAATTTCCGAGATTTCTGACTCCGACCGACCTCCACTTCGATTCTGACTACATCGGAGTCGGAGTTTCGGAAATCGGAGTGGATTTCGCAAGTGGAGCGGAATCCGAAGTCGAAGTCAGAGCCAAACATAGCTCCGAACTCCGAACTTCGATGTTTTTTTTTAATAATTACACATCGTTTTGCATCTGTGTTTAATGTTTACTATTTTAAACGACGTCGTTCCAATTAAATAGGAATGACGTCGTTTTGCTCCGTGAGGGTCAAACCGCTTGAGCTATTTCTTCTTGCATCGGTCTCAGACCACTCAGGCAGTAGGCTGGACACTCACAGTCCACACTCACGGCACTCTCTTCGTCTCTCGCACACACCGTCACGGACTCACACGGCTCACGGCGCACCATCGTAGGCTCGCACCCCTAGCGGCCCAACCAGCCACCAGGTTTCCTTCGTCACGCTGCCCAGTTCACGCCATCATCAACCGGTAAGTTTTGGAATTTAAATTCATGCCTTTTAGTAGAGAATCAGAGATTGTGGATTTATATTCTGTGAATCTGTAATGGCTATTGATTTTGGATTGTGTAGATTGTAGGAAATTAGGAATATGTTTGTATCATGGTGTGAATATGTGTTAAATTTTATCATGGTGTTTGTGGTTGGACAGTGAACGGAATGTGTTTGTGAAAATGTACCTGAGAAAAAACCAATGATTTTCTGTTCGGAATCACTTCGAACAAGGCTTAAATCACTTCTAAATTCAATCCAGGGTCATTTAGCTTTTGTTTCAAAACTAGTTTCTTAAACAAAAACCAATTATCATAGTGGAAAATTTTCATTTTCTTTTTAACTTATAACACACATCAACACTAAGCCATCAGATATGGCTCCCACATAAAATAGAAATATTCAAGATTAAATCATTTAAATACCACATAAAAGGTTGATGGTGCTTTTTGCATCTACGCATGTTTTTAAACATGCTGATTAAAGCAGGGAAAAAGCACAATAATAAAGTTTGGCCCAACACACAATGCATGCTACAAGAGGACCAAACTAAACTAACCAACACTACATAAGGACATTGAATTCTTAAACACTAACCAACTGTTTCTAAGACATTTATTATTTGAAAGCATGAGCATCCAAGTTTGAGTTATTAACTTACCACACCCATAGATTTAGTGATCTTAAATCTATTGAAATAACTGACTTCTTATTAGCAAGTTTAAATATCAACTAATCGGAAAGCAACATTAGACTCTAGTGTCTGCACTATACATCATGTAAGTGGCATATATTTTTTATAATTAGAGAAGAGGCCCTTGACTATAAACTGTACAAAAATGAATTTAAACTTAAAAATGCCCATCCAAAAGGCTGACCTTATATGTAGATTCATGCTTATAGTAAACCCCCCTTAGTGATATATATACACATAAACCATAATTATGCCCAATATCAGGCCCATCATGCATGTCAATCCTATACTGCTTTCATATAGGATTTTGGTTCCCTATTGATTTTGGTCAGGGGCTAGAGCTGTCCAATACTGCTTTCATATGTTTTATATATATGATATATAAATATATAATGTTTATTTATATGATATATAAATATATAAGTTTATTTATCTTATTTTTATAGTCTAATTGGTTAGGACTTCTCTTAGGTAGTTGGTGCATGGTTATTATCATATAATCATATTATGTATGGGGTGGGCTTGTTGTACCAACTACCAACTCTCTGTATGTTGTACTGATTGTAATGTAAAAATGGGCAGAGCCCAATACATGTAACTTCTTTTATTTGCTTTTATTTGTTTATTTCTTTTAAAGAAACAATACATATGCTGCACAAAGAAAGTAATAAACTTATATATTTATATATCATATAAATAAACTTCATATATTTATATATCATATATAACACACATATATGTATGTGTGTTAATTAATAGGCCAAACTTTATATATTGTGCATATGCAATCTATTTACTTACTTGCTCTTATATCATATATACTTACTTGCTCTAATTTTATTTTATTTACAGTATTTACATTGTTTATTTTAGTAACTAACTTCTTGCTTTTAATTTAATTTTTCAGGTTCTTTGATTTTAAATAGTATGGATTCTACTGCTAGTAGAAGTAGAGATTGTGGAGACAATGCCAATGCTCCTGCACTGGCGGAGGCTTCCATCCCAACGATGGCATGTACTTCCACCCCTAGAGTCCCATCTAGGGCTGCATGTAGACCAGCATCTAGAGTAGCTACTTCTTGTGCATCCAGTCGACTCCTAGTAGATATAGAAGGAGAAGATGAAAATATGTTCAATGAAGAGGAGGAATGGCAGATGTGCCCATTGAGCAAGATTGATCACCACAGCCTTCTAAAAAACGGTCGTGGACGTGGGAACATTTCACTAAAATTCTTGGTGATAATGTGAACCGTCAAGTAAGATGTAATCATTGTGGACAACTTTGTGGTTGCCGTTCAAAGAAACAAGGCACCAATGTATTGATAGCACATCTTACTGGTTGCCAACGGTATAAGATTGCGAAGGGATTGGCAGCCACTGGCACTGATCAAACCAAGCTGAGTTACGAAACTCAAATGGCAACTGATGCTGGCGGATCACATGTTAAGAAGCTTATAATCCCTCAATATAGTGAGAAGATGTAGCGGGAATTACTTGCAGAGATGATCATTAATAATGAGATGCCTTTTACCACAATTGACAAGAAAGGCCTCAACAAATTTGTGCACTATCTTAAGCCACGTTTTCCCATGCCTTCACGGTACACAGTTATGCGTAATTGTTTAAAGAGGCATTTGAAGGAGAAGACGGAAATGAAAGAGATGTTTTCTCGGACTGGCTAGAGAGTGTCATTCACCACTGATACATGGACGTCCATACAAAATATGGGCTACATGTGTATCACAGCCCACTTTATTGACAGTGAGTTGACACTGCATAAACGGATAATTGGATTTAAAGAGATTGTTGATCACAATGGTGCATCCATTGGTGCAATGATGGATGATTGTATTCAAGATTGGGGAATTAAAAAAGTCATTTGTATCACAGTTCACAATGCTAGTGCCAATGATACTGCAATTGAGTGGTTAAAGAGGAATGCAGCAGTAAAAAATGATATCATTCGTGAACACGAGTTTATACATGTCTAATGTTGTGCTCATATCATCAACCTCATTGTTTCAGAGGGGATGAAGAAGGTTGATGATTCAATTACCAAAATCTGTAACATTGTGAGATCTGTGAGGTGTGACGCCCCCTAATTCCATTTGGGATCGGATGGACATTTGAAGTTTCGAGACATGCAACACAAGGTTACCTGCCCCCGTTCATGACATATAAGATGCAATATTCCTAACATGCATCTAACAATATGCAATATTCGCAGCAGATAAATTTTTTCTTTAGCAATATTATGCACCAAATTGAAAATAACCCAAATGTTTAAAACATACTTCATACATAAAAATCCATTGAACAACTAAAATCACAACACTAGTCCAAAATGGTTATGATCCAAAAAGTACTAGAGATGCAACTCAACCATACAAGTACTAATTTATGTCAATTACTATATTAACATTTATGTCGCACCGTCGCTTAGTCAACTGTGTCTAGTTGATCAGCTCCTGATTCTCCTTCAGGTCCTGTAACAAGATCTACCATTCGGGGGGAATGGTAGTTGGGACTACCAAAGTGAGATTTGATTACAAATCTCAGTAAATTAACAAAAAAACTTCCACACAAGCTAATAATGCATGGATGACAGTAAAATCATAAATGCATAATCAAATTCATAAGTAATTAAAGCATAACTTGGCGTACAACATAGCATAATTGACATAACTTAAATTGAAACATGAACTTGATCTGAAACTTGACTAAGTATGAACTTACTCTAAAACTTGAATTAACATGAAAAATACATACTCCACAGTTGTTGTGGCCCTATGTATTCTACGTGTAAATACATACTCTACAGTTGTTGTGGCCCCATGTATTCTACACATCACAATGCAGTTAAATAAATACTTCACAGTTGTTGTGGCCCCATGTATTCTACACAAACTGAATGTACTCAAGATGAAACGTGACTGGAATACGAAAGGACTGGAGCCCTGACGTAACATAACGTGATTTGAACATAACTTGAAATACATGACCAACTTGAGATAGAAACATTTCTTAACATGGCATAACATATAATAGACAACATATTTAACATGACATACTTGTAATGTACAGTAATACATAACAGAATATATTATGTACCAGATAAAAATTGATGACAGAATAAATTCTGTATAATAAACAATTACGTGATAACTTGGCATGGCATGACATATATGATAACATACATACATACACTGTAGTTCCTTTACTTAGTACACATACACAGTAGACTGCTAGTAAGTTAAAAGCTAACTTACCTCGATCTCCGCGGTTCTTATAAAACTTCAAGTGCGATCACGAGGAACTGTAATTAGTGATTCTAAAAGTTAGAACTAAATTACTAATAATTTGAAATATGGAAAATACTAACTTAAAGAATAAAATTTTCATTTTACTCTCTACATGTGGGAAAATGACCATTTTACCCATAACTTAAGGATTTTGCATACTAACTCCAAAAGTTTCCAAAATTTACATTCCTCATGTAAATTTTGTCCTAAACTTAAATATCAACTCAGAAAAATTTAAAACAAAACACAACTATGAAGAACACACTATGGCCGAAACATCCATAGGCCATTTCCCTTGATTTTTGTTGCAGTTCCTTCCAACTTCAAAACTCATGCTTAAACCAAAATTTTGCAACAAACATCTTCCAATCCTAAGTTCAAAACCATACTTAAAACATCCATTTAGAAAAAGCTAATAATTAACACCAAACTTTTTTGTAAAAAGATCCAAGCACTTGAATCACAAGTTTTGACCTTAAATCAAAACATCTCCAAGAATTTCAAAAATCAAATCTTACTTCTAACATATTCATAATATCATCCTAACATCAACCATGCTTTAAATTATCAAACTAAAGTCACCAAAATCACAAAATAACATTTCGAGTTTTTGGTTTTAAACTTAGTCCAAAAACAGAAACTTTTTCCTCAACTAGTTTTGATAAATCTCTTGATCTATGACTTATAAATATATGATCTTCAAACCAAACCATCACATGGTTTAGAAAGATGTCCTAAAACATATATAAGCTTCTAATTCAAGATCACATGGTTAGAAATTAACCAAAACATAAATTTAGCCAAGAATATCCACACTTTAGCTTATCTGAATATCTCTTTGCATAAAATTTCATATCTTTGAAACTAACATCAAATATCTTCAAAATAATAATATAACATGTATATAAGATGCTTAGGATCCTCCAATAAAATTATTAAAGTCATTAGAATAGGTTTAGACCACCAAAGAGTTAAACTTTCTCAAAACAGAAACTATTTTTCTTCTTCCAGTTTCTAAGTTTCTAAATCTAAGAAAATCTTTCATCAAAACCTTTAATCATGCAAAAATCCTCAACCAATAGTCACATATACATGTTAACAATACTCCATAAAACTTTCGGACCAATATCTATCCATTAGCTTGGTCAAAAACTCTAAACTATAACATATTCTCCAGTTTATCTCCCAGAATGACCTTTCTATAGTTTATATAATATTTAACTGACCGAATGATCTTCTACCCAAGGTTGGCCAAAATATCTATAAAAGATTATCTCATAATATTCTATCCAATAATATCTACAAAAAATCAACTTAAGATATTTTTATCTAATAATATCTATAAAAATCAACTCAAAATATTTTTACTCAATAATATTCACGAAAATTACCTCAAGATATTTCTTTTTATCCAATAATATTTACAGTTTTGAACAGACGTTTTGTCCGAAAATATGAAAAAAATGTTATTGCGCCATAAGACTTTAAATAACACTCCGAGTCTAATGGCACAAACCATAATACATTTTGACACTTCTAACTATCTCCAATAATCAAAAGCACACTTCTGATACCATAGTAAATAATAACACTAACTATGTAGTTAGACAAAAACCTATACAATTAATGGATTCGTGAAAACTTATGAGGTTTTCACAAGGTTCCTAAAGTTAACAGAAATTTCACAATTGAATTTCTAGTGGGCTGTTACAATCTCCCCTTCTAAAAAAAAGATTTCGTCCTCGAAATCGAAGTAAGTAAGAAATAACAAGTTAAGAAATATGTGTTGCTTACCAACCTGGTGTCTATGCCGTATATATTTGCCTTTGAGATCATGTTAGTCCTTAACTCTCTTATTTTAATAAACAATTATATTATACTTCTTTCCACAAGGTTGGCCAAGTTGTATCGACACACTCTCCAAACCTAAAACTTCAAGTAAATAATCTTCCGAAACTCTTGTTTAGAAAAACATAGGAGATATACTTTAAGTGTTTTTGTAAATACCAAAGTTAGTAGAGAATTCATCAAAATTAAGCCGTTATCCTCTCTCTCTCTCTGTTTTTTTTTTTTTAAATCGGTGGCCCTCTGTTTTAGACCATACAACTCTGATGCGCATGATTTTTATAGGTTTTCTGTAGTTGTCAGGCGCCGCATAGCTATGACACTACTTTGTTCTTCTGTAGTTGTCAGGCACCGCAGCTATGATACTACATTGCTCTTGCCTCTTGTAGAGAAATGATTCACGAGAGATGATTCGTCATAATTTTCTCTATAAAGAATTATTCAATTCATCTTCTTTCTCATCTCATCTTCTTCACTTTTCTAAAATTAGTCTGCATTCTTACGCTGCAATCTCTTTCTGCTTACTCACTTTGCAATGGCTCAGCAATCTTCTCATTACCAAAACATGAGGTATTCTGCACCTCGTTCACCAGTTGTTTATGCTTCTTCCGTAGGTGCTATAGTACAATCCAATAATAATCTGACTAATAAGTCAGATAATGAACTTATCTACGAGCTTGTGAGTCTCGGTACCCGATACTCATCAGCCATTGTCGCATATTCTCAGCGACTGCAATCCAGGACTGGTGGGGTTGACAAACTTCACGAGAATATTTCTATCCTTCAGAGGCTTCTTATGGAATCCAACATGAAGATAGAAGCAGTAAAGCGAGAGAACAGAGATTTAAAATCTTTGCTTAACTCTTCTTTTCGAGTGGCTACTCCTTTAGATAAAAAAGGCATGCAGATTTTTGAAGAGTAAGAGCGTTTAAAGATTGAGGCAAAGAGCCTCAAATTTCTGTAATTTTGTTTTATGAAAATAAAATAATACTTCACAAATATTCATATTTGTGTTTCTATCTTCTGGTAGATATTTTATGTACTCCATTTTATTTCCTTCAGGGATTTTCATATATATGACATGATCCAATGACTCATATAAATATGCATTTAATCATGCATATTCAAACTCTCAGTAATCTTCAAGTTAATAAAAACCTCAAGGAGTTCTACTGGTCTAGGACTAACTTACTTCTTTATAATCGCAACAATCAGTCATCTTCCTAGGTGGTACTTCGATAACTGACCAGTTAATAACTTAAACTTGAGACTTTCTCTCTTATGATTGTCATAACTCTTTTATCCATCATGAGTTATCAATTATTCTAACTCTAAATGATTTGTTCCTAATGTTCACATAAATCCTCAAGACCAAGATTTTACTCCCCATATAATAGTCTTCAAAAGAAGATCGATCTATGTATCCATAAAGATAGTGCTTTGCCAGAAATCATTTACTGGCGGCGTGGTAATACTATTATCATAAATGAATCCTACTAAGGCTAAAGCTTCTCCTAATCAAATTACTCTTCCAAACACAATTTCTATCGTATTCTCAAAATCAAAACAATTCTCCAAATATGTGGAATACCATTCATCAATCCTACATATCTTTTCTCATATTACTAAAAGGTATTCTATATCTACATTGATATGAACAATAATACTTCTAATGAAAATTGTTACTCTTACCACTAGGGTAACAATTCAGTTTCCAAGCTGAATTCTCAAGCACTACCACAATTAATAGAAACAATGACTCATTTGAATCAAACAATGTACAATTTACCAACCCCAATGACTTAACCTACTCCAAAATAACAATAATGCAATACTACCATCAATTGTAATCAGATCAACGTTAACTATGTTTACCTCAACTAATCCTTCATCCATCGGGAAATTCTGATCCTCTTGATTATTATCTCCCTTAGGATTCTGAGGTATTCTATCATGAGTCATGTGTCCCTTCTTGAAACACACGAGTATATGTATTAAAACCACATACTACCTTTCATACTTTAAGAAATTCAAGCCTACTGACGACTAAAATTTCAAGCCTAATGTTTGGTGCATTTCCTAAGGACATGTGGATTTACAGCCCAGAGATGTATTTGCTCTGATACCACCCTGTGACGCCCCCTAATTCCATTTGGGATCGGACGGACATTTGAAGCGTCGAGACATGCAACACAAGGTTACCTGCCCCCGTTCATGACATATAAGATGCAATATTCCTAACATACATCTAACAATATGCAATATTTGCAGCGGATAAATTTTTTCTTTAGCAATATTATGCACCAAATTGAAAATATCCCAAATGCTTAAAACATACTTCATACATAAAAATCCATTGAACAACTAAGATCACAACACTAGTCCAAAATGGTTATGATCCAAAAAGTACTAGAGATGCAACTCAATCGTACAAGTAGTAATTTACGTTAATTACTATATTAACATTTATATCGCACCGTCGCTTAGTCAACTGTGTCTAGTTGATCAGTTCCTGATTCTCCTTCAGGTCCTGTAACAAGATTTACCATTTGGGGGGAATGGTAGTTGGGGCTACCAAAGTGAGATTTGATTACAAATCTCAGTAAGTTAAAAAAAACACTTCCACACAAGCTAATAATGCATGGATGACAGTAAAAGCATAAATGCATAATCAAATTCATAAATAATTAAAGCATAACTTGGCGTACAACATAGCATAATTGACATAACTTAAATTGAAACTTGAACTGAACTTGACTTGACATAAACTTGATCTGAAACTTGACTTAGTATGAAATTACTTTGAAACTTGAATTAACATGAAAAATACATACTCCACAGTTGTTGTAGCCCCATGTATTCTACGTGTAAATACATACTCCGCAGTTGTTGTGGCCCCATGTATTCTACACATCACAATGCAGTTAAATACATACTCTACAGTTGTTGTGGCCCCATGTATTCTACACAAACTGAATGTACTCAAGATGAAACGTGACTGGAATACGAAAGGACTGGAGCCCTGACGTAACATAACGTGATTTGAACATAACTTGAAATACATGACCAACTTGAGATAGAAACATTTCGTAACATGGCATAACATATAATAGACAACATATTTAACATGACATACTTGTAATGTACAGTAATACATGACAAAATATATTATGTACCAGATAAAAATTGATGACAGAATAAATTCTGTATAATAAACAATTACGTGATAACTTGGCATGGCATAACATATATGATAACATACATACATACACTGTAGTTCCTTTACTTAGCACACATACACAGTAGACTGCTAGTAAGTTAAAAGCTAACATACATCGATCTCCGCGTTTCTTATAAAACTTCAAGTGCGATCACGAGGAACTGTAATTAGTGATTCTAAAAGTTAGAACTAAATTACTAATAATTTTCATTTTACTCTCTACATGTGGGAAAATGACCGTTTTACCCATAACTTAAGGATTTTGCATACTAACTCCAAAAGTTTCCAAAATTTACATTCCTCGTGTAAATTTTGTCCTAAACTTAAATATCAACTCAGAAAAATTTAAAACAAAACACAACTATGAAGAACACACTATGGCCGAAACATCCATAGGCCATTTCCCTTGATTTTTGTTGCAATTCCTTCCAACTTCAAAACTCATGCTTAAACCAAAATTTTGCAACAAACATCTTCCAATCCTAAGTTCAAAACCATACTTAAAACATCCATTTAGAAAAAGATAATAATTAACACCATACTTTTATGTAAAAAGATCTCAGCACTTGAATCACAAGTTTTGACCTTAAATCAAAACATCTCTAAGAATTTCAAAAATCAAATCTTACTTCTAACATATTCATAATATCATCCTAACATCAACCATGCTTTAAATCATCAAACTAAAGTCACCAAAATCACAAAATAACATTTGGAGTTTTTGGTTTTACACTTAGTCCAAAAACAGAAACTTTTTCCTCAACTAGTTTTGATAAATCTCTTGATCTATGACTTATAAATATATGATCTTCAAACCAAACCATCACATGGTTTAAAAAGATGTCCTAAAACATATATAAGCTTCTAATTCAAGATCACATGGTTAGAAATTAACCAAAACATAAATTTAGCCAAGAATATCCACATTTTGGCTTATCTGAATATCTCTTTGCATAAAATTTCATATCTTTGAAACTAACAGCAAATATCTTCAAAATGATAATATAACATGTATATAAGATGCTTAGGATCCTCCAATAAAATTATTAAAGTCATTAGAATAGGTTTAGACCACCAAAGAGTTAAACTTTCTCAAAACAGAAACTGTTTTTCTTCTTCCCGTTTCTAAGTTTCTAAATCTAAGAAAATCTTTCATCAAAACCTTTAATCATGCAAAAATCCTCAACCAATAGTCACATATACATGTTAACAATACTTCATAAAAATTTCGGACCAATATCTATCCATTAGCTTGGTCAAAAACTCAAAACTATAACATATTCTCCAGTTTATCTCTCAGAATGACCTTTCTATAGTTTATATAATATTTGACTGACCAAATGATCTTAAAATGGGGCCAATAATATATCCATGTAAACTAGACTAAAAACGGAACAACTTATATGAAGGAGACTTTATGATAAAACACTTACAAAAGCTTCGAAATGGGCGTGCAAAAGAACTCCTAAAAGTTGTCCGAAAGAAAGTATTTGATATTCTTTTAAAGGAACGTGTAAATGAAGATAAGTTTGTAGGTGATGGCTGGAGCAACTTATGGATGAGATAAGGAAGATGATAAGGCTGGAGTTGAGAGTTGAGTGTAGTTTTCTCCTACCCAAAATATCTATAAAAGATTATCTCATAATATTCTATCCAATAATATCTACAAAAAATCAACTTAAGATATTTTTATCTAATAATATCTATAAAAATCAACTCAAAATATTTTTACCTAATAATATTCACGAAAATTACCTCAAGATATTTCTTTTTATCCAATAATATCTACAGTTTTGAACAGGCGTTTTGTCCGAAAATATAAAAAAAATGTTATTGCGCCATACGACTTTAAATAACCCTCTGAGTCTAATGGCACAAACCATAATACATTTTGACACTTCTAACTATCTCCAATAATCAAAAACACACTTCTGATACCATAGTAAATAATAACACTAACTATGTAATTAGACAAAAACCTATACGATTAATGGATTCGTGAAAGCTTATGAGGTTTTCACAAGGTTCCTAAAGTTAACAGAAATTTCACAATTGAATTTCTAGCGGGCTGTTACATGAGGGCTTTCCCCCAAAGGCTTGGCAAGTTTAAGGTGATAGCAGAACAACTTGAGATTCCATGTTCTGCCATGTTGTGTTTGGATGTTCCAACTCGATGGAACTCCACATATATGATGTTGGCGGTGGCACAGAAGTACGAAAGGGCGTTCTTGCGAATGGAGGTCGAAGATGGGGGTCTAAGGTATGCTTTGATAGGGTCTACTGGGAGGAGAAGGGGACTCGGTGCGCCGGATGCAGTTGATTGGGATTGTGTGAAGTCTTTTGTTGATTTTTTGAAGTTATTTTATGATACAACTATGCGGATATCTGGATGCAAATATTGTACTGCAAACTTGTACTTAGACGAGCTTTCCAGGATTCATGATCACTTGCAACAGAATTATGCTAATAGTGAGGGATTGTTATTTGCTACGGCTATGAGGATGAAATCAAAATATGAAAAATATTGGAGGGATATTGTGAAGATAAATAGACTATTACTTGTGGCTGCAATCCTTGACTCCCGATATAAGTTGGAAATTATACAATTTTTATTTATTGACATCCTTGGGGAAGAGAAGGCTGAAGAGTTTATTAAAGAGCTAAGAAAGGATATTGATAACTTATATGGCCACTACAACAGTAATAGTCATCCTACTCCAGTAAGTGGTAGCCGTAGCTCCTCACACCCGACCAGTTCGACATCTTCCGGTGATTACACTGCTTCTGCTGCAACTCTTTCATCACCATTGGTGCAGCGATATCATCAAAGGCGTGCATCGAGGAATATTATGCAGTGTATATCTGAGGTTGAATGCTATTTAATGGAAAATGTCGAGGTCCCTAGTGATGCATTTCAGTTATTAACTTGGTGAAGGTTCATTTCACCAAGTTTCCTATTCTTTCCTGAATAGCCCGAGATTTGTTGGTTATTTCTATCACTACGGTTGCCTCTGAGTCGGCGTTTAGCACTGGAGGTCATGTGATGGATGCTTATCGGAGTTCATTATCAGCTTCAACTGTGGAGGCCCTCATTTGTACACTGAACTGGCTATGTGAAATGCCCATTGGAGTAGATATCATTGATTCCGAGAGCTATAGGCTTGAATCAAGTAAATTTATAGTTTATATGCTTTTAAATGATAATTTAAATATTTGTAATGTTTTAATTATTCAACTTCTAATTTTTATAATTTTGTAGACCTACTCGTGAACCTTAGCATAGTTGCAGATGAGTGATAATTGCGGATGAGTTACAAGTACATGGATGAGTGATGCTATTCAGGTACTAGATTAGTATTTTTAAATCATTTAAAAAGTTATTGACAATTTCATAATTCATAATTTTATACTATATTTTTCTAAAATATTTTCATATGTATTATTTTGCAGATAAAACATTATGAGAACGAATATCGAATGGTAGTGGCTACTGGCTTAAACTTCAAGAATCAAGACTTTTTTCATTTCTCGATGTTCAAAAATCAAGACTTTGTTATTGTTTAATTACTAATTTACTACTATTTAGTTGTGTAACGTATGACTGTCTAATCAATGTCATTTGTGTTTTTGTTATTTAGGTAGTTGGATCTAGTATTGCGTACGGACCTTCGTAGGTGGGCCTTCGGAGTCCCAGGTGGGCCTTCGGAGTCGGAATTGGGCCTTCGGAGTTGAAGGTGGGCCAAAGCCCAAATATACTTGGAGTTCAGACTCCGGTTTCGATCGGAATTCCAAACTCCGATCAGAGTCGGAGTCGAAATTTTTTTTTCCTCCAACTCCTCTCGGAGTCAGAGTCAGAGCCCATCCCTAGTCTTGTCCCAATAACTTCCCAGCCTTTTCACGTTTTTTTTTTTTTTTTTTATAGTAGGCTTGTCCCACTAAGACCCTTTGCCATGCCCCTTTGCTATCAATTTTCTTGATGGCAGGTCATTGAGACATTTTTATGTTTTGTCTATATAGGGAAGAGGGGTTGAATCTGGTTCTCCAAAAATAGGTCTGGTCCCATCTCGGGCAAAGCATCGTGACTTTTAAGTGCCGTGAAATAATCTGAAAATTAATTACATAGTGTAATTTTAATACATCATTAATTTTTATAACTATTTTAAATTTAAATATTATTATTGCCAGGCTCCCATGCATGTGATTTACATGCATTGTTAAAACACAACTTAGAAAATTAATAATATATATAATGATAAAAGAAAGAGAGCAATTGTTTGCTTAGGAAACATGTAATCGTTAATTTGTTTCAAAAAATAATATGTCAACTAAATGATATTAATTTAATATATAATTTTTTTTACTACTGAAAATTTATATATTTTTATTTTTATATCAAAATAATATATTATTTTTTAAATAGGTTGGAGGAAATTTCTTCCAACCTAATTTACAGAAGTAAGTTAGGCGGCTAGAAAAAATATTTGGAAGTCTACGTACGATCGAAAGAAGTCTCAACGACTACTTATACAAGGTAGGGTCCATGTGGGGACCGAGGCTTGACCAATTGTCAAAGACTCAGGAATGAAATCAAGCTTATTCAAAAAATAAGATAAAAAAAAAAAAAAAGAGTAAGTTTGGTGTAGTATTTGTTTCTTAAAAGTGTAATGCTATATACTCAAATATGATGCAGTATATTTATTATTATTTGATAATAAAAAAATATATAATAAATAATTATTTAATAGTGATAAATATGTCACATCTTACTTAATTTGATGTAAATCATATAATAGTAGTATGGTGTGCATAGTTTTCCTTTTAAATAAATTGTCCTGAGAATTTTTCTGTACACCATGCTTTTAAAAAATTGTCATGAGCTTTTCATCATGTTAGAAACAAATATGCTTTTTATTCAGAGAACATATGACAAATTTTAATTGATTTTAAAAAATAAATTACGTGCATGTCACATATTTAATAGATACTTGTCCTTTTTTTATTATTATTAGATGGCTTGTAGGAAGTATCCTCCAACTTAATTTGAATGAAAACTCTATAAGTGTGTGAAACCCATGTGCTGGCACTGATGCTCATTCCTCTGATGATAAGTAATCAATTTGGAAAGTCCCTTTGATATACGTGACTCTCTAATAAGGAATCTTGATAAAAAGAACTTGAAGATCTTCATTAATGACTTTAGATCAAACTGCATTCGACAAATCTACAAATTGGATTTCAAAACAAGGGACCTAGCCCAAATTATTCGCCTCATTGCTTATTTATTTTTATTTGTTCTGTGTGTAGCACAACAATTTCTGCAATAGAATTTTTGTCAAGTTTTAATGCAAGTTTTATTGAATTTTCCAGGGAACTATGAGTACACACGGAACAAAATGAGAAGAAGCTCAAACTCATTTATTTATTAAAAAAATATTAAGAAAAAGATAGATACAGTGCAGAGAAAGCATTTGATCACTTGGCAGGTTTGGATTGGTTGGCTTACTTTTGTTACGCAGTCCTTACACGGTCTTTCTGCATCTTCCAATTTTGACATCTATTTCAAACTTTCAATCGTAGAAGCTTCTTTCGTACATCTATGTTTTTTCCAGTCTTTTCACGTTTTTTTATTTTTTAATGTTCTTGTTAGTAGTCTTGTCCCAGTAAGACGCTTGGCCATATCCCTCTGCTATCAATTGTCTTATGAATTGTTTAGTGTAAAGGGCTGAAACTGTGCGTTTAAGTAAAGGAAGGATTATGTCATGTGGAGTGAAACGGTGAGTATTGGATAAGTGATACGGGGAGTTTTAATAACTGTAATAACAGCCTGAGAATATTGTAAACGATAACGTTTTACTTCTGTAAAACGTGTATAAGAACCAAAGCAACCTGTAAGCAAATTCATTCAGAAAGTTTAATAGAAAGGCAGTTTTGGAGGTTGGGAGCTCCTCGAAAGCTTCTTCCAAGAATCAAGAAAGTGATTCTTGGGTTTTCTTTTCATCTCATTCTAGTTTGTGTTGTGATCTTGTGTGTAGTATTTGGGTAAACTGTAGAATACCCATTACAATTGGTATCAGCGGTCGTCAGTTCTGTGATGGCAGAAGGCACACGAGGAGCGTTGAAGAACCAGCAGGAAGAGCTGCATAAGCATCAGGATGTCCTCCAAAAGCAGTTGGATACACATCAACAGGCTATTACGGGTATGTTTGAAAAGTTACAGCATGTTTCTGACATGCTTTGTTCTTTGGTTGAATCAATACAAGTTAATCTTCATAGAGAAGGGGTTAATGAACCTAGAAGTCATGAAGATAGGACCATGCAGAGAAGTTTTCGTTTGGATTTTCCAAGATTTGGTGGTAGTGATCCTGCTGGGTGGGTCTTTAAAGCAAATCAATACTTTGATTGCTATCAAACACCATTTCATCAGAAATTGATGGTGGCATCTTTTCATATGGAAGGTGAGGCACTGGTTTGGTACCAAACTGCCTTGAATTCAGGGCAATTTAATTCTTGGGAGTCTTTGGTGGTTGCAATGTAGGTTCGATTTGGACCATCATCATATGATGATCCAATGGAAGTATTAGCTAAGTTGAAACAGACAACTTCTGTGACTATGTATAAATCACAGTTTGATAACTTAGCAAATAGATTACAAGGCTTGTCTGAGAGACACCTACTTAGTTACTTTGTGAGTGGGTTGAAAGATGAGATCAGATTGGGTGTGAAAATGTTGAGTCCAGTCAATCTTGGTGCTGCTTATGGGTTAGCAAAAATCCAAGAAGAATACCTATTTGCTATCAAGAAACCATGGAGAGGGTTTTCAGTACCAACCGAGCCTGTGGTGGAAACTAATAAAGTGCACAGACCTCCTTTAGCAGTAAAGAAAGTTTTTTCTTCACAAATGGATGAGAAAAGGAAGAAAGGCCTTTGCTATCATTGTGAGGAAAAATGGAATCCTGCACATGTGTGTAAGACTCCTAGGGTGTACCTAATGCAAGTAGAAAATGTGGGGGATAAGGCCATAGAAGTAGAGGAGGTAATTAATGAACCTCCTATAACCAGTGAACAATTGGTGACAGATGAGGGTGAAGCAGTGGAGGTGTCCATTCATGCAATTTCTGGGTGCTCTACTAGTAATGCCATGAAGTTACTGGGGAGGGTAGGAAGTTGTGTGGTGGAAATTTTGGTGGACTCGGGGAGTACACACAATTTTTTGGATCCATTAGTAGTACAAACTGCAAAACTGAAAGTCCATAAGGATTCGAAGTTACAAGTTGAAGTAGCTAATGGGGATAAGCTGATTAGTGGAGGAAGATGTGAGGAAGTCATAAAAGTTCAAGATTCCAAGTTTAGAATTCCTTTTCATGTTCTGACATTGGGAGGTTGTGATATGGTTTTGGGAGTTCAATGGCTCAAGACTTTAGGGCCAATTTTCTGGGATTTTAATTCAATGTCTATGAGTTTTTCAGTGGGTAATTCAAAGATCACATTGAATGGGTTAAAATCTGAAGGAATAAGGGTACATAATGGGGAGGGCAATCTCAAGTCTTCCTTGGTAAGGCAGCAAGGGTGGTTTTTGCAGTTAAGGGCTGAAGATCAAGGTGGGAAACCTGCCAATCAGGTGAAAGAAGTGGATGAATTATTGCAAGAGTTCAAGGAAGTTTTTGCAGAACCTGTTGGTTTACCTCCTAACAGGTCATTTGATCATAGTATTCCTCTTAAGGAGGGTACGGGTCCTGTTTCTGTCAGACCTTATAGGTATCCTCATTATCAAAAAAATGAGATTGAGAATATTGTGAGAGATTTGTTGAAAACTGGAGTGGTTAGACCCAGTCAGAGCCCTTTTTCATCACCAGTCTTGCTTGTTAAAAAATCAGATGGATCATGGAGGATGTGTGTGGACTATCGAGCCTTAAATCAGGTAACAATCAAAGACAAATTCCCTATACCTGTCATTGATGAGTTACTTGATGAATTATTTGGAGCATCAGTTTTTTCTAAACTGGATTTAAGGTCTGGATATCACCAAATTCGTGTAAAAGATGTGGACATTGAAAAAACAGCTTTTAGAACTCATGAAGGCCATTATGAGTTCTTAGTAATGCCTTTTGGCCTTACTAATGCCCCTGCAACCTTTCAAGGGTTAATGAATGATGTGTTTAAACCTTTTTTAAGAAGGTTTGTCTTGGTGTTCTTTGATGAGATTCTCATCTACAGTAAGAATTTGAGAGATCATGTTTCACATCTCAGAGCTGTTTTACATGTGCTGAAGCAACATACTTTATATGCAAAGATGTCTAAGTGTAGGTTTGCCATGCATGAAGTTGATTACTTGGGGCATATCATTTCTGCTGAAGGTGTTAAAGCTGATTCTTCTAAGCTTGTTTCTATGGTGGAATGGCCTATTCCGAAATCATTAAAAGCCTTGAGAGGATTTCTGGGCCTCACTGGCTATTACAGAAAATTTATCAAGGATTATGGCTCTATTGCTGCCCCTTTAACAGTTTTATTGAAAAAGAATTGTTTCCATTAGTCTGAGGAGGCATTTCAGGCATTTAAGAAATTGAAAGAAGCTGTTACAAGTCCACCAGTACTTCGATTGCCTGATTTCTCTAAAAGCTTCACTATTGAATGTGATGCTTCTGGTATTGGATTGGGGGCTGTACTCATGCAGGAGGGTCAGCCTATTGCTTTTTATAGCAAGGCATTAAAAGGTAAGGCATTGCTTTTATCAACCTATGAGAAAGAGCTACTAGCTCTTGTTTCTGCTGTAGCTAAATGGAGGCCTTATCTGTTAGGGGGAGTTTTTCAAGTTAAGACTGATCAGCAGGCTCTTAAGTACTTATTGGAGCAACGGGTAGGTACAGAAACTCAACAGAAGTGGTTATCTAAGCTAATAGGCTATGATTTTACCATTGATTACAAGAGGGGAAAGGAAAATCAAGTAGCTGATGCTCTTTCCAGGAAGTCTGAAGAGCAGACAGCCACTTTAGCACTCATTACCTTTCCTACTTCTCTTTGGATAGAAGAGTTGAAACAAAGCTATCAGCTTTGTTCCCCCATTCGAGAAATTTATGAGAAGTTGCAACATGGATCTGAGGGTCCAAAACATTTCACCTTACAGCAGGGCTTGCTGTTAAGAAAAGGGAAGATTGTGGTGGTTTCAGATTCAGCATTCAAGACTAAGGTCTTGTATTACATTCACAATAGCCCACAAGCTGGTCATATGGGTTATCACAAGACATTACACAGGGCTAAACAAGATTTTTATTGGAAGGGGATGCGCAAAGATGTTAAGACCTTTGTCAAAGAATGTGAAATTTGTCAAGCATGCAAGCATGAAACTTTGCATCCAGCTGGACTTTTGCAGCCATTACCTGTACCATCTTCACCATGGGCAGATATTTCCATGGATTTTATTGAAGGATTACCTTCTTCAGATGGCTATACTGTCATTTTTACTGTGGTGGACAGATTCACCAAGTTTGGACATTTCTTTTCTTTGGCACACCCTTATTCAGCAAGTAAAGTGGCTCAGGTTTTTTTTTCTGGGGTCTTCAAGCTCCATGGCTTGCCAAAATCCATTGTGTCAGATAGAGATGCTATCTTTACCAGTAATTTTTGGAAAGAATTATTTAGATTGCAAGACACTTCTCTCAATTTCAGTTCTGCTTATCATCCACAGTCTGATGGGCAAACTGAAGCTTTGAATAAGGTTGTTGAAGGTTATCTCAGGTGCTATACAAGTGACAAACCTAAGGAATGGAACCTGTGGCTTCCTTTGGCTGAATGGTGTTATAACACCACTTGTCACTCTTCAATTAAAATTTGCCCTTTTGAAGCGTTGTATGGATATGTACCTCCCAGATTAGTTTCTTATGTAGCAGGAACTTCTGTCAATCCTGCAGTAGATCAGCAACTAAGATCCAGAGAACAGCTTTGGGTGATGTTGAGGGAGAATATATTGAAGGCTCAAAATAGAATTAAGGATTTTGCAGATAGAAGAAGAACTGAAAGGGAATTTCAAGTGGGGGATTGGGTGTTTCTCAGACTACAGCCATATAGACAGAAAACTGTAGCCTTACGCCATAATCTTAAGTTGGCTCCAAGGTTCTTTGGACCTTTTAAAATTTTGGAGAGGATTGGGACAGTGGCCTATAGGCTTGAATTGCCTTCTTCTACAAAGATCCATCCTGTGATACATGTCTCTTGCTTGAAGAAAAAGCTTGGCCAGAATGTTATACCATTGCCTACACTACCACCTGTGGACTCTCAGGGGCAAGTTCAACCTGAACCTGAGTTGATTTTGCAAAGGAGGATGAAGAAAATCAGGAACAATGCTGTGACTGAAGTCTTGGTGAAATGGTTAGGAGCTTCTGCAGAAGATAGCACTTGGGAACTTTTGTGGAAGTTACGTGATCAGTACCCACACCTTGTGGGCAAGGTCCTTTGAGAGGGAGGAGTGTCAAGTTCTTGAGGACAAGAACATTGTTAAGGGGAAGGGAATGTAAAGGGCTGAAACTGTGCGTTTAAGTAAAGGAAGGATTATGTCATGTGGAGTGAAACGGTGAGTATTGGGTAAGTGATACGGGGAGTTTTAATAACTGTAATAACAGCCTGAGAATATTGTAAACGATAACGTTTTACTTCTGTAAAACGTGTATAAGAACCAAAGCAACCTGTAAGCAAATTCATTCAGAAAGTTTAATAGAAAGGCAGTTTTGGAGGTTGAGAGCTCCTCGAAAGCTTCTTCCAAGAATCAAGAAAGTGATTCTTGGGTTTTCTTTTCATCTCATTCCAGTTTGTGTTGTGATCTTGTGTGTAGTATTTGGGTAAACTGTAGAATACCAATTACATTTAGCCAGATAAAATTTTTATTTTAAATATAAAATTTTCATTTTATTATTATAATTTTTTTCTTTTTTTTAAATTTTAAAATAATAATAATATTAAAATATAATATTTTAATATTTAATTTTAAAATTTAAAATTTTTATCTAAAAGTTTTAAAGGGTTTTGTTACACAACCTCCCAACACTCCAACACCTCACATTTTTTTTAATTTTTATTATTTTAATTTTTATTAAATATTTAATATATAAATAATAAATAAAATAATTAAATTAATTTAAAAAGAATAAATTCAAAAAAAATATTAAAAAATTAAAAAAGAGTGGGATGTTGGGATGTTAGAAAATTGTGTAGATTTTTTCAATTCTAAATGACAAGCAGAACTGGCAGGTCATTCAAATTTCTTATTTTTTGTCTACATAGGGAAGTGGGGTACAATCTGGTTCTCCGTCATGTCCCATCTCGGGCAAAGCGTCATGACTTTTTAAGTGCCGTGAAATAATCTGAAAATTAATTAAATGGTGTAATTTTAATATATCATTAATTTTTTGTAACTATTTTAAATTTAAATAGTATTATTGCCAGTTTCCCCATGCATGTGATTTACAAACATTGTTAAAACACAACTTATTTAATTAATAATATATATCATGATAAAAAAAAAAATAGAGCAATTGTTTGCTTAGGTAACATGTAATCATTAATTTGTTTTAAAAAAATAATATTTCAACTAAATAATATTAATTTAATATATAATTTTTTACTATTTAAATTTTATAGATTTTTATTTTTATATCAAAATAATATATTATTTTCTGGATAGGTTGGAGGAAATTTCTTCCAACCTAATTTAGAGAAAAATTTGGAAGTTTACGTACGACCGAAAGAAATCTCAACGACTACTTTTATTCAAGGTAAGAGTCCATGTGAGGACCCAGGCTTCAGCAATTTTCAAAGATTCATGACTGGAATGAAGTTTATTTTATTTTATTTTTAAAAAAAGGACAAGTTTAATGCAGTATTTTCTTTGAAAAAAATTTTAAAATGGATAAATTTGTGAG